>NC_064812.1:28579597-28594638 GCF_023721935.1 Panthera uncia
GGGAAGGGCGGAGGGGCAGAGAAATATAAAACTCTTAACAAAATAATCAGTAAATCAAAATCAACAATATATAAAAGGATAATATCTCAGACCATGTGGGGAATAACCCAGGAATGTAGGGTTGATTTAACACTTGACAATCAAATGTAATTTACCATATTAACAAACTAAAAAGGAAAAACCCTATATTCATCTCAGCAGAGGTAGAAAAAGAATGTGACAAAACCCAAAATCCATTCCTAGTAAAAACTCACTATCAACTAGGAATAGAAGGGAACTTTCTCAACCCAGTCACAGACATCTATGAAAAACCTATATAATAACATGAGACTTAATGATGAAAAACTGGACACTTCATACCTAAGATTATGAATAGCACAAGCATGTCTCCTTTTACCACTTTTAGCCAACACTGTAGTGGAGGTTCTGGCAAGTGCAATCCAATAAGTAAAGGAAATAAAGGGAGGGGCGCCTGGGTGGCTCAGTCGGTTGGGCGGCCGACTTCGGCTCAGGTCATGATCTCGCGGTCTGTGAGTTCGAGCCCCGCGTCGGGCTCTGTGCTGACAGCTCAGAGCCTGGAGCCTGTTTCAGATTCTGTGTCTCCCTCTCGCTGACCCTCCCCTGTTCATGCTCTGTCTCTCTCTGTATCAAAAATAAATAAAACGTTAAAAAAAAATTAAAAAAAAAAAATAAAGAAAAACCAGATTGGAAAGGAAGAAGGAAAACAGTGTGTGTCTATCTAGAAAATTCAATGGAATCTACAATCAACCATATTTTTATATGTTAACAGCAAACAATTACAAATTGAAATTTAAAAAAAATTATAAAAGCACAAAACATATGAAATACTTAGGACAAATGTAATGAAAGACTTACATACTGAAAACTATAAAATATCGCTTAGAGAAATTCTGAAGACCTGAATTAACTTAAAAAGATCTTTCAGGGCTTGAAGACTCAGCATGGTTAAGATATTAAGTCTCCCTGAGCCAAAGCACAAGAGACTGTTAAAAACTGAGAACAAACTGAGGGTTGATGGGGGGTGGGAGGGAGGGGGGGGTGGGTGATGGGTATTGAGGAGGGCACCTTTTGGGATGAGCACTGGGTGTTGTATGGAAACCAATTTGACAGTAAATTTCATATATTAAATAAATAAATAAATAAATAAATAAATAAAGATATTAAGTCTCCCTAAATCAAATTATAGATTCAATGCAATACCAAACAAAATCTCAGCAAGCTTTTTTTCTCTAAAACTTGACAATTCTAAAATTCAAATGTAAATACAAAAAGCCTATAGGAGCCAAACAACATTTAAAAAGAACAAAGTAGAAAGACTAATACTACCTGATTTCAAGGCCTGTTACATAAACCCACAGTAATCAAAATAGTGTAGTGTTGGAGTCAAGACTGACAGAATAAAAGGTATAGAAATAGACCCATATATATAGGGACAACTGAAATTTGACAAAGATGTAAAGACAGTTCAATGGAGAAAGGGCAGTCTTTTTGACAAATAGCACTGGGAAAACTGGACATCCAGACACAAAAACAAACAAAACAAACTTCAATCCATATCTCACATCACTTAAAAAAGTACTCAAAATGAATAAAAATCTAAATACAAAACCTAAAACTATAAAACTTCTAAGAGAAAAAATACAAACAAAACAAAACAAAAAGGACAAAATCGTGGTGACCCTGAGTGAGGCAAAGAGTTTTTAGATAGGACACCAAAAGCATCATCCATCAAAGAAAATATTAATAACTTGGGTTACATCAAAATTAATAACTGTAGAAGTTACTGAATTGCCAAAATTCAAAAACACTGTTGAGAGAATGAAAAGCCACAGCTTAGGAGAAAATCTCTGAAAAGCATATATCTGATAAAGGACTGTTATCCAGAATATATAAGGACCTCTCAAAACTCAGTGACAAAACAAATAACTCAATTAAAAATGAGCAAGAAAACCCAAAATAATCCACCAAAAAACCGTTATAACTGATTCATAAATTCAGCAAAATTGCAGGATATAAAATCAATGCATAGAAATCGGTTGCATTCCTATACACCAACAATGAAGCAACAGAAAGAGAAATTAAGGAATCGATCCCATTTACAGCTGCACCAAAAACCATAAAATACCTAGGAATAAATATAACCAAAGAGGTGAAATATCTATAAACAGAAAACTACAGAAAGCTTATGAAAGAAATTGAAGAAGACACAAACAAATGGAAAAAGATTCCATGTTCCTGGATAGAAAGAACAAACATTGTTAAAATGTCAATACTACCCAAAGCAATCTACATATTCAATGCAATCCCTATCAAAATAATACCAGCATTCTACACAGAGCCAGAACAAATAATCCTAAAATTTGTATGAAAAGACCCCAAATAGCCAAAGCAATCTTGAAAAAGGAAACCAAAGCAGGAGGCATCACAATCCTGGACTTCAAGCTATACTACAAAGCTGTAATCATCAAGACAATATGGTACTGGCATAAAAACAGACACTCAGATCAATGGAACAGAATAGAGAACCCAGAAATGGACCCACAAACATATGGCCAACTAATCTTTGACAAAGCAGGAAAGAATATCCAATGGAATAAAGACAGTCTCTTCAGCAAGTGGTGCTGGGAAAACTGGAAAGTGACATGCAGAAGAATGAACCTGGACTACTTTCTTACACCATACACAAAAATAAATTCAAAATGGATGAAAGACCTCAATGTAAGACAGGAAGCCATCAAAATCCTCAAGAAGAAAGCAGGCAAACACCTCTTTGATCTTGGCCGCAGCAACTTCTTACTCAACATGTCTCCGGAGACAAGGGAAACAAAAACAAAAATGAACTATTGGGACCTCATCAAAATAAAAAGCTGCACAGCGAAGGAAACAATCAGCAAAACTAAAAGGCAACGACAGGATGGGAGAAGATACTTGCAAACGACATATCAGATAAAGGGTTAGTATCCAAAATCTATAAAGAACTTACCAAACTCAACACCCAAAAAACAAATAATCCAGTGAAGAATGGGCGAAAGACATGAATAGACACTTCTCCAAAGAAGACATCCAGATAGCAAACTGACACGTGAAAAAATCCTCAACATCACTCATCAGGGAAATACCAATTAAAACCACAACGAGATACCACCTCACACGTGTCAGAATGGCTAACATTAACAACTCAGGCAACAGATGTTGGTGAGGATGTGGAGAAAGAGGATCTCTTTTGCACTGCTGGTGGGAATGTAAACTGGTGCAGCCATTCTGGAAAACAGTATGGAGGTTCCTCAAAAAACTAAAAATAGAACTACCCTATGACCCAGCAATTGCACTACTAGGCATTTATGCAAGGGATACAGGTGTGCTGTTTCATGTTTATAGCAGCACTCTCAACAATGGCCAAAGTATGGAAAGAGCCCAAATGTCCATTGATGGATGAATGGATAAAGCAGATGTGGTACATAAATACAATGGAGTATTACTTGGCAATCAAAAAGAATGAAATCTTGCCACTTGCAGCTATGTGGATGGAACTAGAAGGTATTATGCTAAACGAAATTAGTCAGAGAAAGACAAATATCATATGACTTCACTCATATGGGGACTTTAAGACACAGAACATATGAACATAAGGGAAGGGAAGCAAAAATAATACAAAAACAGGGAGGGAGACAAAACATAAGAGACTCTTAAATATGGAAAACACACAGAAGGTTACTGGAGGGGTTGTGGGAGGGAGGATGGGCTAAATGGGTAAGGGGCATTAAGGAATCTAGTCCTGAAATCATTGTTGCACTATATGCTAACTAATTTGGATGTAAATTTAAAAAAATAATTAATAAATAAATAAACAAAAATTTAAAAATAAAAAATGAGCAAAAGGTCTAAACAGACACTTCACCAAAGATATACAATGATAAATAAGTATATGAAATAATGGTCAACAACATTAATCATCAGAGAAATGCAAATTAAAACCACAGTTTAAAACCATTTTATACCTATTAAAATTAATCAAATTAAAAAAATGATGACCATACCAAGTACTGGTGAGGATGTGGAACAACTTTAACTCTCATACACTGGTAGTGAGAATGTAAAATGGTATAGCCATTTTGGAAAATAGTCGGCAGTTTCTTCCAAAGTTAAACAAACACGTACTAGGTCACCCAGCCATTTTACTCCTAGGAATTTGCCCAAGATAAATGGAAGCATGTACCCATACAAAAACTTGTACTAGAACAGCAGCTTTATATTTAATAGCTCCAGACTGGAAACTACCCAAATATATATGTCAACAGGTGAATGAATAAACAAACCATAGTATATACATAGAGTAGATTTCTACTCAGCAATAAAAAGTAATGAACTACTACTGGAAGCAACAGCATGGCTGTTTCTCAAAATAATTATGCTGAATGAAGAAAGCCAGACAGAAAACATATATGATTCCATATATTTTTTAAAAACCCTAGCAAATACAAACAAATCTATAGTGACAGAAAGTGGATCAGTAGTATCTTGGGATGGGACTGGGAGTGATGAGAAGAATGAATTGCCAAGGAGAATGAGTAAACATTTCCACATTCAGAGTCTCTAAATACAAGACAGAAAATGAAAATACAGTTCACTAATCAATGAAAGATGACTATTTTTCCACTGTTGGAAGGTAGAGCAAATAACATTAAATCAAATCAGAAGAAATTACAACTGCACACATGCATGTGCACGCGTGCGCGCGCGCGCGCACACACACACACGCACACACACAGAGCAGTGTTTCTGACAATGTAATTTTCACGTTTTAGCGGCTCCTTGCCTTTTATTTGTCACAGGAGGAAAATTACCAAGTAAGCACTTAGAATAGGATTCCTATGTTGGAATAATTTGAATATATCAGTATATCATCCAACTTCTTAATGGCCTCAATCAGCAAACTAATGTACACTGAAATTAACTTTTCTGCGCAAAGTGAGGCAATAAGCCACACAACTAAAACTCATCTGCCTCCGAGTCCATTAGTAACAACTTGGGAAACAATCATTACAGTCGGTTAATACCATTATTTGGAGTAGAATGGTTTGATAAAACAAATGAAAACATAATTTGATACATTATTTTTTCCAAAATAAAAAAGCATAAACACTATGTTTGGACATCAGTTCTATATATATTTACTTAAAAGAGGGTGAAACCTCACTTAAGTAATAATTATCATGGAATCAGAGAGAGCTTTATGTTACTTCTACCCAAAATTAAAATGCTGACTTTTTTTTAATAAAGATAAGCAATAAAGGGCGCCTGGGTGGCTCAGTCAGTTGGGTGTCCAACTTTGGGTCAGGTCATGATCTCATAGTTGGTGGGTTCGAGCCTCACATCGGGCTCTGTGCTGACAGCTCAGAGCCTGGAGCCTGCTTCAAATTCTGTGTCTCCTCCTCTCTCTGCCCCTCCCATGCTCATGCTCTGTCTCACTCTGTCTCTCAATTATAAATGTTAAAAAAAAATTTTTTTTAAAGATAGGCAATAAAACTTATAAATATAAGTTTCAAATCTTCCTAGATAAATACACCATCCCTCTATGAATAACCTGATGTTTTAAAATATATTTCATTCATGTATGGATTCAAGCAGACAGTACTCTTTGTTTTTAATTACCAGATATGAGCAATAACCTCCTAAAGTCTTGAAAACAGCATGTAACCGTTTTCTCAACTAGTAAGATATTATATTAAATTAAAAAGAACATAGTAAAAAATAGTGGTCACCTCTAGTGGAGGAGTTGTATGGAAGCATAAGGGAACTAAGATCTACATTTCAATCTGAGTGGTAACAACACCAGTATACTATATATACTGTTTGTATGTTATGCCTTAATATAAAAGTTCAAAACAAATAAAAACAAAACAAAAACAGAAAGCAAGGGGGCACCTGGGTGGCTCAGTAGGTTAAGCCTCAGACTTGGTTTCAGCTTAAGTCATGATCTCAAAGTTTCAGGAGTTTGAGCCCTCCCTACCACCTCACCCTGCCCCACCCCGCCCCACCCCTCATCAGGCTCTAGGCTGGTAGCATGGAGCCTGCTTGGGATTCTTGGTCTCTCTCTCTCTCTCTCTTTCTCTCTCTCTCTCTCAGGATAAATAAACTATTAAAAAAAGAAACACAAGCAAACAAGGAAATACAAATCAACTCTTATGGTACCTGACCTAACTGCTCTATAGAGCCACTACTGCCAGTCCCTTCAAAGAAGGGCAAAACACACAGCTAGCTCCTTTCATTTCTACAATTAAAAAGGCAGAAAGGCCAAGTAGACCCTATAGTAACAGACAGAGTTCCAAAAGGCTCCCTTAGCAATGCTCATACATTTTTGTACAACCGGAGGCCTTATCTCCACATGAATGGAATGATTTACTGAATGCCTGTATTCAGAGTTGGCTTACTAATTGAGAGGACGGAAAAAATAGTGACTCAAAGAGTATGAACCAAAAAAAAAAAAAAAAAAATTAAGTTCACTATTCAAGTAACTTAAATATTTCTGTCAACAAAACCCTCAATTACTGGTTTACTGGATTTCAAAAAATGCAATAATTTTGACTGCTCCTTTCTCTTAGTCTCTGATGTCCAAACTGTCAAAAGGCCTTATTCCATTTCCTAGTACTGCCCATATTCTTCTCTATTTCCACTGCAATCTCCCTGGCATAAGCCTTTTTTATTTCTTGCTGGGCTGTTATAAAGTTTTCTTAATTCCAGTATATTTCTCTTACAGTACTTATATTCTATATTTTGTACTAGAGTTTTTTCTATATACCTTATCTGCCCTGTACCATCTTTCCCGAGGGAATCTTGTTTACCTAGTACCTTTAGCTATCAGCTGCAAAGACAGACCTGAAAGGTTTAACTGCTTTATTATGAACAGAATGACCTGACTAGTTAAGATGAACAAAAGCTTCACTTTAAAGCTGATTTGTCAAAAATAAAACTCTCAACCAAAAGAAAGCAAATTTCCCTAAATAAAAATTTAGGCTAAAATTTCAGAAAAATTATAACAAAAAAAGATAACTAGAAAAGAGACTGTATGGAATGTGGCACTTGGGGGAAAAGGGAAAAGAACTGAGGAAATACTCTATCAGGGAGAAGATATTTAATATCTAAGGACTGGGGAAAGGTGTGGGTCTCTGGATATATACATGCACGCACAGTTGAAAATAAATTTCATATAGAACCTTTGCAACCACTGTCATCACCTTGCCACAAATATTGTTGTGTGTCATTGTTCGGTATTTGTCAACTTGGCCAATTTCAATGGTAACTGAAATTAAAATTTAAAGTTTTGTTCAACAGGTACACCTAGGTGGCTCACTCAGTTGAACGTCTGACTCTTGATTTCATCTCAGGTTATGATCCCAACATTGAGAGATCAAGCCCTAGGTGGGCTCCTTGCTGAGTGTGGAGCCTGCTTAAGATTCTCTCTCTTTCTCTCTCTCGCTCTCTCTCCCTCCCTCCATCCTTCCCTCTCTCTGTCTCTCTCTCCCCCTCTCACACTCTCACTCTCTAAAATAAAAATAAAGTTTTGTTCAACAGAAAAACAGAAAGTGGGGCTATTACTGACAATAGAATTCTCTCCCCAGCAATGAAGAATATCTTCATTCTGTGGAAAATTTGCTTTTGTGATTATCAAAAGAGAGGAACGAATATTCGTTGACCAGCTACTATATGCTAAGCATTATCTAAAAATTATCTCTTAACCCATAAAAGCATCTTATGAGATAGATAATATTGTTCTCATTTCATAGAACTGAAGCACTAAGAGTAAGCCCATGTTTCCCTGTTCCTACACCCAATGACTCAGATTCAAACGGAGGTCTATTTAATTCCAAGGCCAAGAACACCTCACTAACAATGCACATTCTTAGTAACACAGTGATGATCTTATAATTTCCAGGTTAAATTTTCTAACCAGTTGAAATGAAACGGGAAAATGCACTCAAGTTAACTATACTTCTGATTTTATAAATTACACTCATTTGCAGGCAGGAATATTGTTGAGACCCACAGTTGCTTAATGTGCCCACTCAGTTCAACGAATATATATGTTTAGCACCTACTATCTAACAGATGCTACCCTGGGTGATGGGAAAAAAACTATTGACCCAGTACAGAGAAACCCTTAGTTTGCTCTCAACTGTCACAGGCTAGTGACAATGTAAGGGACCAAAGAGACAGGGACTCATCAGTCTTGCTCAGGTTGGTATTTCTAGATCTTATCCAATAGATAAGCACATAGCAGGTACTCAAATATTTGTTGAATGAAGGAAAATTAACATTCCTTGAGTATTCAGTATGTTCAAGACATATTTGTAGACAATCTATGTTCTATCACGTTGCTGGACTCCTAAGGACAAAGGAGGTTAAGTTCCACTATACCCATTTAACAGATGAGGCTGACAGTGAAGCTCAGATTCACTCACTCAGGATTTAGAGACTGACCCTAAAGCCCAGGCTCTCCCCACAGCATATTGCATTTGACAAAGCTTTTAATTTTGTACTTACTGTCTCAGTTTAATTTTTGAAAGGTCATCAACTTGTTAAGTATGCATCTTAGGCTACTTTGCAGTTTGGTTACTTCAAAATACTTTCAAAACTGAAAATGCTAATAAAACCTGATTTTTAAATTAAAATTTCCTTTAAAATTAGTAAGAAAATGCAAAAAATTAAGATACAGCAGGAAAAGAATCAGAATTCGGAAGCAACCTATCCTCAGGGCTTTTGGAGAAATGAACATCTCTAGGAAATCAACAGGAATGAGAACTCCACTCAGTCAAGAGAAAGATTCATCCACACTTGTGAAAAAACACTGCATTAGAAACTACAAGATTAAATGTATCTTCCTTCCTTGTAACCCTTAAAGTGCTGGCGAGACCCTTTCAGCAGAGTCACTAGATCACAATTTGTCAAACAAGCCAAGCCAAAATCTATGTTAGTACACACCAGAATAAATGTCTTCAATTGCTGTAATTCTAAAAACATATTTTTGAAATTTTTCAATACCAAAATAAAATTTAAAAAATACATACGATCTAGTACAGTACGGAACAGCCTCAAATTAAGTTGGTAACTCTCAAGTTGGTTAAGGAATATCACAAGACTGCAAAAATAAAATTTACCTGAACTCACATGTGAAAAACCAAAGAGAAAGGGAACTAGAAGTGGAACGTGGGAGTGGGTTGTACAGTGGAACGCTGAAGGTACCATCTCTGCCACTTAAAGGCCCTCAAATATGTGACACCCGAACTCTTAACAAGGAGGGCTGATAGAGTTAAGGTCTCCTGAATGACTCAAAAGGTAGGAGTTTCATGACTAAAATGCTTTCACTTATGGTCACCCACCTGAAACTGGCTGATGAAAAAAAAAAAATCATACCCACTGTACAGATGAGAAAAACAAGAGCATTTTCAGGTTACACAACCCAACGCCATGCAAACGGCGCTCAGAGAAACGCTCTAAATCGCTAGAAGTGGGTGCAGGGGTAGGTTGGGATTTGGATTTTGGAAAAATCTGGGAAGGAGCAAGGCCTGCAGAAGAAGGGCAGGAAGGACCTGCGGGGGCCCATTCGGAGACTCGAGGGCTTCCGCGCCTGCGTCCCGCAGGCGTGCCTTCCACGCGTGAGCGCGGCGTGGTGAGCGCTGCACGCCCAGGGCCTGCTCCCAGTCGCAGTTCCTTCACCCCAGAGGTCACCCCGACCCGGAAACAGTACCCCAGAGTGGCAGTCGGCCGTAGAGGGGAGAAACCGGGTGGAGGGGCGAAAAGGAAGGTGGGAGGGCAGGAAGTGCGGGACGAAGAAGAAGGCTGACCAGGGAAAGGCAGAAGACCCCCCCTCCCAGCCCCAGGTTGGGATCGGGGGGCAGTGGCGGAGGGAAGCCCCTCGCGGGCACGCGCGAGCCGCACACACTCACCTGCCCCTCCCCCTCCCCGCCCGCCCGGCGGAGGCTCCGAGCTGCCGCGGGCCGCGCGCGCACGCAAGGCGCGCGCACGCGCGCTGCCGGTCGCTTCCCCGAGCTCGCGCTCCGCCCGTTCAGTCCCAGCCCCGCTCATTCAAAGCCGGGCGCGCGCTCCGTCGCAGCCGCCGTTGCCGCCGCGCAGCTGCCATGGCCGCCCCCTCCTCGGGAAACACTCCCCCAGCCCCTCCCACTTCGCCCTCCTGGAAGGCGGTTCTCGGTGGTCTCCGGGCCCTCACTTCCGCACCCCGCCCAGGTCCTGTCTGGCCCAATAGACAAGAGACTGCGAGTCCGGCGACCGGGCTAAGCCAATGAGCGCCGGCGGGGCGGGGAGAGCGGTGGCCGGCGTGTCTGTGGCAGAGGCTAGGTTACGGGTAGGTTTTCTGTGTCTGTTGCTGGCAGTACGGACTGTTCCGTCTCAGAACGACTGGGTTCCTTCCGTGTTGCTCTACTTTCTGTGCAGAGTTCCTCCGCTCCAACCAAGCCCCTTTTTCGTTCAACCTACAGAATCCCCCTACCAGATGGGATCAAGGGAGAACAGTATTTAGATTGCAAAATGGGGGAATTGCGGCTGTCTCAGGGTAATTTGGCTGTCGGTAAGCCCGGTCTCAATCATTCCTCCACTTTAGGGGTGCGAAACATTTAGTTTAATTCAGGACTTGGCCTCCTCCAAGTTATTGAATTCCCTTTAATTAGGAGTTAAAAAGTGGCACTTAACCTTGTTCCTGCATTTTTTCGTCGCTTGCAGCGCAGGCTAGCCATTCTGCCAAACTATGATTTTCTTTCTTTCTATGGTTCTCTCTTTCAAGTCCGTTTTTGTCCTGTATGCTATTAAAAGGCCGGGATTCTTTGCTTGTTGTGGGCGAGGGGCCGTCAGAAAACTATCTGCTCCACTGTCGCAAAGCAATAGTTTATGTGGTCAGAGGCTGAAAGCAGTTCGTGTTATGTTTTGGTTTTTTATCTCTTTTTTACTACAATCATTTAAGTCACCTAACCAGCACTCACCTACCCACTTACTTTGTAAGTACCCTTCCCACTCCAATCTGTACCACATTTCTTGTAATTTAACTTGTTTATCCCCAAGAGATGAACTGTATGTTTATAACTTTTGCTCTAGAATGATTCTATGTAACTTTGGATACATTATTTCACAGTTTCCTCATCAGTAACATGACCATAATGGGGTGTCTCACCACTGGATGGGAGCCCCCAAATGTGGAGACACGATCAGGTGGACAATGGCCCTGGAGGTGAAAAAATGTGTATGAGGCAGAACAAAGGAGATAGAACTTTCTCGAATACACCACAGGGGAGCCAGGGGACAACACAGCACAGCAGAGGAGAGGCAGAGGGAGAGAAAATTTTGAGCAGCCTCCAAGCCCAGCATGGAGTCTGACATGGGGTTCCATCCCAGGACCCTGGGATCATAACCTGAGCCAAAGTCAAGAGGTAGATGCTCAACCAACTGAGCCTCTCACATGTCCCTGGGACTGTTTTTAAAGGGGGAAGATAAGGAGGTATGGTGAAGTACTGAATTCTCCCTTTTTTGGTAATTGTGCCTATTTGTAAGTAGCCCATTGGTCAGTTAGGGCCTATGGATATTTTGAGGTGGAACCCCTGATGGGCCTGTCTGTATTCAGCCAGGGGGTCTCTGTGGGCCCTTCTTATACTCCATTGCTCAAGCCTGTTTGCTTGAAAGCAGCCTGTGCACATAATAGTCCCTACTTCCTAGGATGGCTAACCGGTTCAAAGCTCTTAGGGCAGAGCCTGGCACGCGGCAAGCATACATACACGATAGCTATTACTGCAGCTGCTGCTGTTATACTACTAGTACACTATTTCATCATCATTCCCAGTTACTGTACCTCCGTAAACCCACTAAATCCTCTGCAGTCTTTTAAACACCTATTCTAACCTTAATCTCTTCACATGCCTATATCCTAACAATGCAAAATCCCTCAATTTTTTTTTTTTTGGATTCCCCTAATCAATAATCCAAAATAGCCTACATCTTGACAAAAACATATTTTCAAAATGTTTTTTCTTAGACACATATCTTTGCTTCAAACTATCATACCCCTATGATATTTTTTATTCTTAAGGGTTTTTTAAATTAAATTTGCCATTTGCAAATGAAACAAAACAAAAGGTATATATTTTTCTAGAAACAACTAGTTACTGAATATTTCTTTTCCAACACAATAACAAAACAAAACTTGTTAAAGATTGCAGACTTGGTTTACTTTGAAAATACCTATGAAATCACATTTAAAATCATCTTCAGTCGTTGACTAGTAATTCTGTAATTGGGAATCACAGCTGCCAATAACTTGGGATCTTACATGGGGACCATCCTTTGGGAGTGTGCAATTTGAGGTCCAGTCTTCCGCCCAAGGCTTGGGTGGGGTGGAATAGGGACCACCAAATGTCAAGTGGGAGGAGGATAAGGCATAGACTTGGTATATGAAAAATTTTCTGAATTGCCTGTCTTCCATGGGTTGCAGTTAATTCTACCTGCTCTGTGTTCAGACACTTTGCCCATTTTGAGGCTTCTGATTTGCCCCTGCCCAATCCCTAATCACCAACTTGATTTATTCACTTTTATCAACTTCCAGCTCACCATTTAATCTCCCAGTTCAAAGCCTGTATGGGCTTTGTTGTTCTGAGCTCTCCATGTGGGTCTGAGTAGTGTTTTGTCAACTGTCCTCCCATCCCTGCCCAGTAGTTAGGGCAGACCTTGCAAACACAGCCCAGTGTTTCCAGATCTCCCCAACCCAATTCTCTGTCTTTTCACTAAAGGGATGGTTTTTTCCTCAAGCATAATTTTAGACCTGCTGTTCTGACTTGGACTTTAATGGCCTTTTATTAATGAGCAGCTGTTCGTGGTTGAATACAGATTATAAAGTCACATTCATTTCTCGATCAAGCAAAACAAAGCCTTGCGGCTCACAGAGTGACAGTTTTGAATAGATACGTTTGAAAGCAAAGGATTTTCTGATGATAATCTTAATGGATTGTTTTACTGATCTTTCTATCCTAGAGAATCGTGCTTGCTTTCAAAATAATACATTTTAATGTTCTGGAAAATTATAACTTATTTTTTAAAATCCATCATCACCATTTAATGCATAATATCAGTTGCTTAATAGAGAAGACAGAAAGTCTGAAGCAGCTTTCTTATTTTCTGTTAAAGGAAAACTGACTTTCTGTGAAGGATTTAAATATTTTCCATCACAAATATTACTATAGTATATTCAATTGGTAGTAATTTTTATTGCTAAATACAGGAAGACCCAAGGTTTAAGGATAATTTAGGGTTAAACAACTTAACTTTTAGAAGAGGCCTGGATAGGAATAGAGAAAAATAATCCATGTCTTTTATCAGAAATGGATTCAGGGGCACCTGGGTGGCTCAGTTAAGCAACCCCACTCTTGATTTTGGCTCAGGTCATGATCTCGTGGTTGTGAGATTGAGCCCTGCATTGGGCTCTGCATTGAGCGTGGAGCCTGATTAAGATTTCTCTCTCTCTCTCTCTCTCTGCCTCTCCCCCTCTGCCCTTCTCTCCCACTTGTGCTCTCTCTCTAAAAGGAAGGAAGGAAGGAAGGAAGGAAGGAAGGAAGGAAGGAAGGAAGGAAGGAAAGAAAATGGATTCAAATAAAAAGATACCCTTAACTCTTCACTTCTGTGTTCCAGTAGTGAGGTTCAACAACATAATACCTCTTTGGCTAATGTCCATGTTGTTATTAGAGCTGTAATATAGTTCAGCTATATTATGAGTTACGTAGATGTGATCTGAGATCTGGAAATGTAAGGCCATTTATTATTTCTAAGGGTAAATGTGTTAAGATGCCGACAACCAATATAAAGTAACAGTTTATAACACAATCTGTTTCGTATGTGAATTGAAAACTTAAAAATGAAACAACACTGAATGAACAATGAAAGCCTAATTCATTCAGCTGTAGCATGATGGACATTGTGGCTTCAGCCTTAAACACATTTGAGCTTAGTTTTCTCATCTGCAAAATTAGATTAATAATTCCTGCCTTATAGGTTTAATTTGCAAACTAAGTGGCATAATGTATGTGGAAATGTGTTGGAAACAAAGCAATAAGGTCAATGAAAGTTTTATCATCTTCAAGTCTAGCAGAATCTTCTTTCAGCTCACAGCAGGGCATAGTGCTTCCAGGAAAAAGAGGAGTGAATTTTCTGTTACCAGCAGCCAGAAATAGACATGTTTGTTAGTAACATATAAAAAGGGGGAAAGAAGAAGGAATACTAAATTTTAAAGTTACATTCTGAGTACATCCCTCAACTCCTTTGCCCTTTTGATTTTAAAAACAGAAGGGGAGGGGTGCCTGGATGGCTCAGTTGGTTAAGCATCTGACTCTTGATTTCAGCTCAGGTCATGATCTCACAGTTCATGGGTTTGAGCCCCACAACAGGCTCCGGGCTGACAGTACAGGGCCTGTTGGGATTCTCTCTCTCTCCCTCTCTCTCTCTGCCCCTCCCCCACTCGTTCTCGTTCTTTCTCTCTCTCAAAATAAATAAATGAAAACTTAAAAAAAAAAAAAAAAAGAACGTGAAAACAGCTGTTACAAGGAAAGCACCTACAACCCTACCTTCTCCATGCTTTTTCTCACTACTTCTGGGATATTGTGCTTCTAATAGTATCTGTTACCAAGTTTTGTCCATTCTTTCTTCTCAGTATCTATCATTTTAGCACACCAGAATTCTCATAATCATCTCTAACTAGTCTTTTGTATTTTATTTTTTTCTTTCCTCCAAATTAGCTTGGTACTTTGCTGTATGATTAATATAAATATTTTTAAAGCTTCTTCACAATAAAGGTCCTGTTCAAAATAGAGATTTGCTGTTGTCCATCAATTCAAATTCACTTGGAAGGACACGTGTCTTGATTGTTGCTTTTTAGTCTCTTCATTTCAAATTGCTGCTCCTGGATCCCCCTGTGACCATGTCTGGCCCTTTAAAATGTGAGACATACCAAAAAAAAAAAAAAAAAAAAAAAAAAA
>NC_064812.1:28594738-28685286 GCF_023721935.1 Panthera uncia
CTCTCTGTCCCAAAAATAAATAAAAAACGTTGAAAAAAAAAAAAATAAAAATAAAATGTGAGACATACCATCAATTCTTATTAAAAACATTTCTCTGTATATACTGTTTCAATATAAAAACTTAATATATTTATTTTCTCTCTTCCTCAGGAGAACTTATATGCATAAAAGGTCATCTGCCTGAATAAATTACTGTAAAGAAAAGCCAAAGGAAAATACTCTTGCCACGTAACTGGACACACAAATAAATATCTTGTTCAAAAGGAATTATTTTTTTCTGCTCATAGGCTCTGAGCCCATTACCATAGCAACCACAACTTGTGTTGTCTAACTGGATGTGAATTTTATACACTGTTATTTGAAATGTTAAGGCAGTAAGTGAAGATAAAGTGCAATTTCTATAATATTTGGAAGGACTTGTTTATCTCAAAAATCTTGTAGAGGAAAAGTTTCATTGTGCAGCCTACTCATTTGTTCAATGAAACAGTTTATTCAACACTGACCATCGGCACAGTGTGTGCTAAGCATGTTAGAGAAGTGAAAAGCATAAAGAACACTTAACCTGGAGGAACTTCTCTAATAAAATCAGCTTGTCATGGGTAAACAGAATGCCTGAAAGAACAGTTTTTTCATAGGGAGTTATCTAATTTTAGAATAATCTGATCATCATAATTACAGTAGTCTATTAGGACCTGTAAGTAAGACAGCTAGAGGCTTGTTACAGCTGGTCAGATTGCCCACAAGTATTCAAATACCTATTGTAACCCCTACAGCAGGTACTTTTCCTTTTGGTCTTACAAATGTGTTTGTAGCTACTCTCTGGAGAGGTGAGTGTTTCCTTCATTGGAAGTTGAACACTTCTTGGCAGCTGGTACTGGCCTGAGGAAGCTGAAAATGCCCACTGATGAACATGGAAGAAAAGTGTGATGGTTCACCTGTTTCAGGTACGCTTCCTAAACCAAATATGCAATGGATTCAGATCAAGGTTTAAGCACTTCTGTTTTGGAGGATACAGGCAAAAACTTCAAAGATATATGTGATATTTTAAATTATTCTCTTGCCCTGGTATTATCCCTGCCCACATCCCTGGATGGGAAGGATTAATTCCCTGTTCTCTTGTTTCTTTCAAGAATCTTCTGAAACCAGGAGATACGTCGTTTAGGTTTAGTATTTCTGCCAAGTAACAAGGAAACCGTGCAAGAGCAAGGGCTGGTATAGGGCACCACATTGTCGGGGACTCAAGCTCCTTGCAACTGAGCACTCAGGGGCTGGCCTTTGTCTCCCTGGCCCAAGGACACATCTTGTTCCACACGGCAGAAAAGGATGAAGAAAAGGCAAAGCGATGCCTAACAGCCAGTTTTTAACTTTCTACAATATTCCACAAGATTATTTCCAGTTTTATAACTTACTACACAAAAGTTGGTCATTCCTAATGGCAAGGGAGATGGGGAACTAGTCTTTATTCTAGGTGGCCTGTGCCCAGCCTAAGAGTCTATTTAATTAACACTCACAGTGTTTATTACATGCTAGACCTTGTTCTGGTGTAATAAGAAGTCTAATGATTTATTGGGCCAGGGATTGACATGATATAGGCAACATTATGGTACTAAAAATAGCAAGAGTGGCTACCATTTACCACCTACCACCTGTTAGGCACTGTTATTGAATTTCATATACATGCTATCATCAGTCCTCAAATACCACACTGCAAGGTAGATATTTTCCACATTTTACGTGTGAAGAAACCGAGAATGAGAAAAACTAAGAACATGCCTGAGGCCATAGAGTTCATAAAGTATAAACCTAGAATTTGTGTCTTAGACATAAATACGTTTTATGAAAAACTTCTTCAGAATAAAACACTTTCCAGTGCTTGAAGAAAAGTGAGAAGCAGTGAAATGTTGCCACTTGGTTCTGGAGGTAGATCGAATCCTAGCTTTACCATTGGAAGCTCTGTGAACTGGGGCATTTTATTAAATCTTTTTAGGTTTCAACAGTGTCCTCATCTGGAAAAGGGGACAATGACTTCACAGGGTTATTGTAAGGAAAGAGTCCACATAGAACACTCAGCATATGTCTGACACATAGTAAGCATGTGGTGAATCTTTATTTATTGTTATTGTTAGTAGTATTCTAATTTTTTTAATGTTTATTGAGAGAGAGACCGAGCCTGAGTGGGGGAGGGGCAGAGAGAGAGGGAGACACAGAATCTGAAGCAGGCTCCAGGCTCTGAGCTGTCATTATAGAGCCCCATGAGGGGCTTTGACCCCATGAGATTATGTCCTGAGCCAAAGTCGGACGCACAACCGACTGAGCCACTCAGGCACCGCAGTGGTAGTAGTAGATGCACCGTCTGGGAGTCACTGCAATGATCAAAAGTGATAGAGCTTAGAAAAGAGTAGAAACAGTAGTACAAGACATAAATGTTTTACTTATCAGAAATATAGGAAGACATTCTTTTTTTTTTCTTTCTTATTAACTTATCCTGTTTCTTACATTGAGCAAAGTGGAAGCATTATATTTATTTTTATGAATTTTTCACATCGTGGATAGAACAATCCTAATATACCAGTAAATAGCCACTTCTAACATTAAAAAGTATTTCTAAAAAATTAAAAATGAATTTCTAAGACAGCATTGTTCAAAGAAACATTTTTTTTAAAAGGTGGCCAGCTTATGAATGAAGGCTATTTAAAACCTTTTTGTCTAGGATTCTTAACAGCAATGAGTCCGACACCAATCCATTGTGTGCCTCAAACCTCTGAGCTTCCATAAGCCTAATTAAAGTCCTTGTCTCTTGCTTTGGCATTGCGAGCTAGTACATCCAATCCTTCCCCTTTGCAAAGGGTCTCTCAGCATAGCTATTTCCAAAAAACTGCTCTCCAAAAATCCTCCAATCTACTCTTCTGGGCTACCTACTTAAAAAGGTTGTACATCTTTGTTTGGTACACCCCCCCCTTTAAAATGTGTCCTAGCCAAAACTTCTATTTTAATACCTAGTTAAAACTGCATCCCTAGGACCTACAAAATAAATCCAAGCTCCTCTGATGGCATGGCACAGAAGACTGTTGTCTCTCCTTCCAGCCTTGCTTGGTGCCGTTCCTTATGTCAGATTGGTGTTCCAGTAACATCAGACCGCTTGCTGATTTCCCCACATTCCATGCTTCATTTGTCCACTAAACAGCGAATCAGGATCTACTAGTGCTGGATGTTTTGTTACACGGCAGGAAGACATGCTGCATAAGGAGTGCCCTGCCTTCAAGGAACTCACCATCTACTGGTGTTCCAGCCTTCGTTCTTGCCACCACACCTCTGCCAGGACTCTCTTCCTTCCTTGGTTCATCTCATGCTTTATTCCTCAATACTCATCTCAGGCATCACCCTTGAGCTGTGGTCCTCACATACTGTACTGCATCAGTGTTACCTTTTTCCAGGACTATTTCCCCAACTACTTTGTGAGCTGGTAGAAAGTAGAGACAGCATCTTATTCCCTGTAGTCTTCTCACTAGAATGTCTCGTATCTAGTAAATGCTAAATAGATTTGACTAGATAGATAGATTTGATTAAATAGATTTGTTCAGTTTGACTGAACAAAATGCCAGATTTATACAAAGATATTTGGATTTGCTACCTGGTAAATGTTTACTATTTTTCTTAACCAAGATTAACAATGATGTGGGGTGAATATACTAGGAAATGGCAGACAGAAGAGAAAGGTCTGAAATTTGTTGAATGTTCGCAGCTGTTCCCAATGCTTCCTTAGTGTTGTTACTTGCTGGAAGGTAACTTTTCTGAGTATCAGCTTTTCTTGCTCTGGACATAGCTACAATGCCTTTATTGATAGTTCTTCCTCAAAATTAAGCATTTCCTTTAGAATTTTCTGAGTAAAAAGTACAATTTTCATAGTATGAGAGCTTTTGGTTAACTTATCTACATTAATTATGATTTTTTTTGCATTCCCTTATTTTATTCTCTTAAAAATACGTATTTCTTGTGCTATAGCATGGGGTTGTAGGAAGCTACACTCATAGCTGAGGCATTTTTGAGTGGGAAGAACGTAAGCAGAGATAATTTGGGCTTTTTCCAAAAGTTTGCTCCAGAGACAACAACAAAAACTCTTAGAATGGTAGCCAGGGTTTGGCAGGCCCAGAAATCCAGGGCAATCTAGAATTTACAGGATTACTATAGATCTGAAAATCAGCAACTTTGCCTGAAAAAGGTATAAAACAAATCTCATTTCTCCAAAATCCTAAGAAATTAGAATGGTTTAGATCATTGGAAATCAGAGCGTCATGAATGGATAAAGGAAGTCAGATCCCCCAGTACATACACAAATTCAAAATGCTTCCAATCTGATCTAAAAGTGGGTAAGTCAAAACTAGACAAGCTCTTGCACACATAAAGGACTCTATGATTTGTAGGTATAGCAACTTGGAGGTGGCATATCTGCTTCCAAATCAAAGATTTCTTAAAGTTTTTTTTTTTTAAATGAAATAAGAACATATGAATATAAGGAATCAAGACTTATATTTTGAAGAAATTTGATTTTTGTTATGAAAGCTAATTAGTACATTTTTATATATTATAAAAATATTTTTCGCTTATTTTCTTGAAAACGCTATAGGCTTTTTCTTGTTGCGCAATAAAATAGCTCGTAAAAAGCAGCTCTTGTGTTTTTGTTCTCAGCCTGTTCTTCGGAACAGCACACTTTTAGTTGCATCCTGAAATGTGAAAACAATACAAATATTTTTTTAAGTAGCAGTAACATCTAGTGTGGTTTAAAATATGTTTCATTCATTTAACATTTCTAATATTTCATGGTATGGTTAATAGGGCAAAAGCAGTACTAAAAAATTAGTATTTCAAAGTTGACCATGTATTGTTAGAATCAATAATGCACTCTTTTTGTGGAACTGGGGAGAGACAATAATGGTGCTTAAATTTTGTATTTTTCACATTCAAGATGTCATTTTATTTAGTGGAACTTCATGACTTTCTTACAAATAGAAGTGTTAATTCAGAATGCAAAGTTATAAAAATCCCAGCATTTCATTTCATTAATAGTTGGTATGGTGTGAATGCACCCCACCCCCAAATTCCTACATTGAAAACCTAACACCCAATGAGATAGTATTTGCATGTGGGGCCTTTGGGAGGTGTTTAAGTCCTGAGAGTGACTCATGATGGGATTAGTGTTCTTATAAAAGAGACCCCCAGAGCTCCTGAGGCCCTTCTATCCTGTGAGGGCGCCATCAGTGACCTAGCAGTGGGCCCTCACCTCACCATGCTGGCACCGTGATCTCAGACTTCCAGCCTCCAGAACCATGAGAAATAAATTTCCAGCCTCCAGAACCATGAGAAAGCCACTTAGTCTGTGGTATTTTGTTATAGTAGCCCAAGACTAGGACAGTGGTGTTTAAATCATTTTATGTTTTAATTGAAGGATAGATTACTGAGCGATTATTTAGTAGCAAGGGAGAAGATGATTAATTTTTCTATCTGGAGAAAAAAAGTCCTAAAGAAAATGCCAAGAATAGGGGCGCTTGGGTGGCTCAGTCAGTTAAGCGACTGACTTCGGCTCAGGTCATGACCTTGAGGTTCATGGGTTTGAGCTCTGCATTGGGCTCTGTGCTGACAGCTCAGAGCCGGGAGCCTGCTTTGGATTCTGTGTCTTTCTGTCCCTCCTCTGCTCATGTTGTCTTGCTCTCAAAATAAATAAACATTCAAAAGAGGAAGGAGGAAGGGGAGGGGGAGGAGGGGGAGGAGGAGGGAGAGGAGGGGGGGAAGAGGGGGGAGGAGAAAATGCCAGGAACAATATTATTTACTAATGACTTGAAAATAGAATTTTCTGAATTTTATATAATTCCAAAGTTTTTGGGAACAAGCAGGCTGAAAGTCAGTGAGGATAATTAGAAAACAATGCATTTAGTGAGTAAATACAAAATGCACAAAGATATACTAAGCAGTAGTTATACCTTATAGTTTAATGCTTCTGAGAAGAAACAAATTCAAGCAGTACCTGTCATGCTATTGTAAAATGGACATCTGGTTTTGCTTCTTTTAGAATTCTGGCATAAAAATACAATAACTTGTGTGCTGATCATTTCCCTCTTGTCCCTTAGTTCTAAACCCACCCTTATTCAGCTATAAGAGGCCAGGACTGAGTCTCTTCAAACCACACTTCTCCCTTGACAGCTGTCTCCTAATTAATTTCTGCCATTAAGAGGAAAGAACAGATAATTCCTGTTTGATCATTGTTCTTGAAACCCCAGCCTCCAGTTTGTTCTGCTACTCCCAGAACCAGCCTCAATGTGTCCCTTCATCCTGACCTTATCTATGTTTAAATTTAAATTCTGGTCTTGGCTTTTATTGCTTGAAATTCTTCAGTATCCTTTTAAATTATTACCCCATCTCAAATTCTTCTTAAATCTTTCTTTGGATTTTGATTATTACTCAAATATAAGAATCTAATTAGGTATCTTTAAACTTAGAATATTTATCATCTTTTGATATTTGGAGATCTGTATTGGTTCTATATAGATCAACCCTGATTTTTTAAATTTTATTTTTAATCAGGGTGAAATCCATATAACATAAAATTTAACCATTTTTATTTATTTAAAATTTTTTTAAATATTTATTTTTGAGAGAGAGAGAGAGAGAGAGAGAGTGAGTGAGGGAGGGAGGGGCAGAGAAAGAGAGGGAGACACAGAATCTAAAGCAGACTCCAGGCTCTGAGCTGTCAGCACAGAGCCCAACATGGGGCTCAAACTCACAAACCGTGAGGCCATGACCTGAGCCGAAGTCGGGCATTTAACCAACTGAGCCACCCAGGCACCCCAAATTTTAACCATTTTTAAAGTGGACAAGTAGCGTTAGGTATGTTCACACTGCTGTGCAACCAATCTCTAGAACCGTTTTCATCTTCTTAAATCTTATCAGTATTCTTTATGTGATACTTTCATCTCTTTAATCTGTCAGAAACTCTTCATCATTCCCCTATTAGATCAACTGCAAACTGATTAATACCTGCCAATCTAAGCTTTTTACTGTTTGCCTATATTACCCCAACTCAACATTTCCTCCTATGTTGGCAGGCAGGACTTGTCCCCCTTTTAATATTTAAAATCAACTAAACCACATTTTTAGCACCTATGATAAATACGGTATGTGGTCTTATCTTCTGAGTACTCACAGTTTATTTAGTGAAGGAAGGTAGATTTGAATTTGTGTAAGTTTAATACAAGTATACCACAGGAAAGGCTATAATAATGGTAGAAACAAAGCATAACTGGAGAACAAGGGAGAAGAGAATTACATGTATTAGCGAGTGGAAAGAAAGAAGGGAAACCTGGTGGAGGAGGTGGATCTTCAGCAAGGCCTGGCAGGATGCCATGAGCAGAGAAAGCCCAAAGGGAGGGAATACGTAGGATGGTAAGAATCTTTTCTAGGAATGATTTGTTACAGGAGGAAATCTTCAAAACTGACTTCAGGACCTTTGGTGTTGATTACAATTTGCATGTAGTGAGGAATCTTTGAGGATCTGACATGACAAATCACTACATGACATAAATCTGACAGCTATATGGAGGATAGGCTGAAAGTGAGGAGTTCGGAAGCAGGGAATTCAGGAGGCTATTATAAAAGGTCAAGAAAGAAGTAATAAAAAAGAAGAAGTTGTAAGTGGAGCCCCAAGACTTTAAAGGAGGAACAGATCTGTAACATTATGGATGGACATAGGGCAACTTGAAGGGACATGGAGCTTGAAGGAAAGAAGCCTAAGAAGTATCAGCCGGAGAGATGAGAAAAATGACCTTGGCATTAGCTGGGATGGGGTACACAGCACCCGGTGGCCCTAGTGATTGGTTCAAGAATGGATGTGTGACCCAAACTAGGTCAATGATACTGCTTTGGGATTTTGCTGAAAGTGTCGAGAAAGACGTTTGCTCTTTCTGCATTAGCTGCCGGGCTGGTAGAACATACATGAAGACACAGGTGGTACCCCTGCCATGAGGTTTGGGGGTGGTCAGTCTGCCTGAGAGTGAATCTACTACCATCAAGGAGCATGGAGCCCAGAGATGGAGAGACATAATTTTTGGATGACATCATGTGAGTGCTTAGGTCTAGTTATAGCAGAAATCACAACTGGACTTCTCAGTTAAGTGAGTTCATTTTACTGCCTAAACCAATTCAAGCTGAGCTTCTGCCCCTTGTAACTGAAAGAGAGCCCACCATTATCTTCTCATTCCCCACATTCCCATATGCCGTCATGTAATGTGAATAACATTTCCTGTAAGGTTGTCTTTATCTCCACCACTGAAGCTATTACTTTCTCAATGGCCAAGACCATGTCTCTGTGTTCCCAGTGGTGTCATGCACAATGGTTGTGCCCTTGATCTCTGTTTAGTAACCATTTACTGGAACCTCAGTATGTGGAGACATATACATACATTACATAAGAACTGAACTATGCTTACCTAGATTTATGTTCAAAATCAAGACTGTGGCCATAAATGTTTCCAAGAGCAACACTCTTCCCATCAGACAGCTAATTACTACAATCACTGTCTGTGCAGCTGTGCCCACAGTCGATGCTTTGCCGCTGCTGCTGTCACTGCTGCCACTGCTGCTGCTGCCACCATTGGTGCCAACACCACTAGCGATAGACTGTGCTGGTAGGCTCAGAGTCCCAGATTCCACCCGGGCAATATCATCCAGTATAAATTCAATCTTATAATTTTTTCCTAGGAAGAAACATCATTATAGAATTTGACTTCCTTTTATAATTTGTTTGTTTTCACACAGACCCAGTTAAGTTTTCATTGACTTAAACGTACTGTATAATTCCTAATGAAGTATTTTTGGAAATTGAGCCAAATAGATTCATTGAAGAATAAACACGCATAGAGGAGGTCTCAGAGTCAGAGTTCCAACTGCCCATCAACTGTGGGCAGGGGAAATCTGGCTAGATTTTCTTTCTGTAGCATCAGTACTTGCTTCTTAGGGGTATCTTCCTAGTGCTCAGGACTAGAGAGAGGCTGCTTAAAATGAGGGACAGTAGGGAAAGGAAGTAAAAATACTGAGCCTCTGTTCCATCCCTGGATACTTGGCCTGCAGTAGAGAAGCCTAAGCCTCAGCCTCAGCTGGGGGAGATGGGGGTGGATACCGAAATACTAAACTTTTTATTTTGAAAAGTTTCAATCACAGAAGAGTTGGAAGAATAGTACAACAAAAACCATATGCCCTCCATTTTGATTCAACAATTTTACTGTTTTTCACACTTCCTTTAAGTCAGATGCTATTTTTGTGTTGCACGATTGTGACCCTTTCTTCTTACTTCCATGCAGACAAGCTTAAGGAAACTTTTTAGATATTTTTAGAATGTGGAACATAAAAAGCTTATCCAAATATTTTTTAATCCATATGTTAAATCTCCCTGGTTTTGAACATGAGATAACCAATATATTTTTCCTTGACATAATTGCTTCTACAACTCCTGCTGTCATTAATAATGGCTACCACACCGAGTTTGCAATTCTTGTCCAACCCTGAAGTTTTCATTCCTCTCCTTCTATTATCTTTTTATAAAAAAATCATTTCTGTTTTCTTTCTTTTCCTCTCTGTCCCTTCACCCCTCCCTCCCCCTCCTTCTTTCTTCCCTTCCCTTCCCTTCCATCTCCTTTCCTCTCCTTCCCTTCCTTTCCCTTCCCTTCCCTTTCCTTTCCTTTCTTTCAGAGTATAGTTAGATCTTGACCTCATTGTGCTTTCACAAACAATGCCAGTGCATTCTGTAACTTTCAAGACAGACGGTCCTTGTTCTATAGAATTTTCTGCCACCATTACAATCCATGACAATGGCGTATTTAAGTCTTTCCTTTTTTCAGTTTGAAAAAAACTGAAGTTTCGTGGCAGGCGTATTTTTTTCTTAAAATGTACTGTATTTTCAGTATGTTTTATATATACTGTGAGGAAGCCCAAGAGAGCCTTGTGGAGAGGCCACTCCCTGCAGGAGAACTGAAGAACCTAGCTAAAATCCAGAATCAAAACCTTAGGGATATGATTTCAGTCAAGCTATCCCAGCTAAAGCTCCAGACATCACTGAGCAGATATAAGCCATCCCTGTCCAAATTCCTGGCCCACGCTGTTGTGAGCAAGTGAAATGGTTGTTGTTTGAGCCATTAGATTTGGGGCTGGTGTGTTATGTAGCAATAAGAACAGAAACAAGCACTTTATATCATATAGGTTGCCAGGTAAACATGTCCCAAATGTTGTTATCCACTAGGAATACTATTTTTTATCCAGATTGCTCAAAGATGCAGATTCAGCTGTTTACTTTATTCTTCTTCCACCCTTTTCTCACTTAATTCTCACATCCCCATTTTCTGTGTGAGAAACCACAACCCATACCTCCTCTCTATCTTGGCCCCTGCTTTGCTTCTTATTGAGCTAAAAGTAGAAGAGGGTGTGGGGCCACACTGTCAGGCTCTCGGCTGATCTGCAAGGGGATTTCCCACTTCCAGTACCTATGGGGGTTGCCTACCAGAAAGAGTTACAAAAACGATGCTTTGTTATTTTTTTCTCATGTGCTTTGTTGTTATTACAATTTTATAGTGGTTAATCTACAAACTAGATAACTGATCTAAAGATAATGAAGAGATGACTGTCGTTGGTGTTCCTTACTATATACAACCAGAGAACTGAGACCGTACACTTGATGAAAGTAAGAAAGTAGGACAGCAGGTAAGCAAGCAGGAAAGAGATTAGAAGCAATGGCTGTTCTCCATAGCAGTCAGATAAATACTTCGAGGGAAGCTTTGCACTAGGAAGGAAAATTTAGTGTATAAAAGGGGAATGATATTTTGTTATCACAATAAAACACCAAAACTTATATTATTGTTTCAGCATTCCAGTGATACTGGTTATTTTGGAACATTGCTATTTGGAAGTGGCACTTTGAAGAATATAACATCCAGGTTGGGTTTTTGCCACTGGGTACCATTTGGGTCCACCTTCATGAGGCAGTGGGCAACCTTCTCTTCACCTGGGTTCTTGTTAAGTGCCTCACTTCCCAGAAGAGGATCCCAGTTCTACTACCATTTACACTGACTCAGAAAGACTTAGGCTCTGCCCTTAACCAGCAAGTGTATAGGGCATTCTAAGTACCTGTCTAGGATCACAACTCATTTTCATTTGAGTCCCACCGAACATTGGGTTGAGATACTGCTGCCTAGTAGGCACACCAAGCTTGTCTGGTTTAGGGTACCATCAAAGCAAGAAGAAGTAAAAAATAAGAAAAAAGATATTAGGGGGAATGAGTTTTGTCTTTGATATTTGGTTGATATGAAAAAAATCAGACTATTATTAGAATTTCTTTTACTTATTTTACTCTTCACTTTTTACCTTTATTCTCACCTTTAGTATGTATATATGTGTGAGAGAACAGTGGTAAGAAGGGAGTACCAATATAACTTTTCAGAAGTTAGGGCCTATAAAGTTCTTAAATGGGCCTAGACTAATGGTAAACAGATTAACAGAAGCCTGTCTCAAGTATAAGTAATTTATCTATTTCTCTTTTTTAGATACTCTACAATCTATCACCAGTAGATAGTCTACAATCTGTTTTGGCCTCAGTAGGAAGGCTTTTACCAATTGGAGTTATGCCATCAACCCGTATAACGATAATATAAGAAACATCACAGTGGAAGTTATAACTATTTATTGTAATATTGAAGATATCACTTCATACAGATTCATTTGGTATACTTTATGAAAATTCATAGGACACATTTGTTCTGATCTCAGAGCAAGTTATAATTCTCTGCAACAACTGGTTTGTTTACTGGTTTTTCCTGATGGGCACTGTGGAATCATAATGCTTATGTTTTCTCCTTTGTAATGGCTTTCAGAAAGCTTAGAACCCACTTTTCAGTCCAACTCTGAACCCCTGCATGGGGCATTAAAGTTATATTAGCCTATCTTATCCTCCCTTTTCTTCAATTTGAAAATCTATGTATTGCTTGTTTTTATTATAAATGTAATGCATATTTAGTGAAAATTTAGAAAAATCAACAAATGGATAAAAATATGAATCATGATATAATTTTGATGCACAGCCTCAGATTATCTGTTTAATTTCCTTAATTACCTATTTTAATTTCTATTTTGTTTTGGATACTTTTGTAAGCTAGATGTTATCTGAAATGTTCTCTGAAACAAGGCAGGTATAGTGTTCCAATTTCTATAATTTATTGATCAGAATATTATAGAATGCTTTGTTCAATTATAATTATCCCTATTTGTGGATGTATATGTGAAGATCCAAAATAGTACACTCACCTGTTCTAAGAAGAGTAAGGTCTGTGTAGTTGGCCCAGCAGCTGCTGAATGGAATTGTTGTATTTCCACTAAGACCAGTGATGTGGTTATTATTGGAGTCCTTTAGTATGGCCTTCAAAGTCAGTGAAGTAATCCCAACTGATACACAATCACCCTAAATAAAAAAGTAATAGAGAATTATAATTGTCCTGTTCCCATGCTTTTTTTTTAAGATATGCAAAACTATATTATTTAAAATGCCTCAATACAAATTTGAAATCTGTAGAAGCTTCTCCTGTACAAGGAGTTCACAAATATGGGTGGGCAGTGGAACAAGTTCATTGAAAAGGAACACTTTTAAAACAGTAAAATATGATATCCACAGGTTTTAGTCCAGTTTTCAAGGGGTAGTGAAATCCTCAGGTTGCCAGCATACCAGGATTACAGAAGTTGGCTCACCTTCCAGAATTTATAGCTTAATTCCTTCACTCAGTTAAAGCTCTGGGTTATAACTTACATCTGAATCTACTGCCTTTACTGCAGGTTGCTGAGAAAATGGCTGTCCTGGCTGTGCTGCCACGGGCTGAGTGATCACTGAGAGCGAGGACACAAAGGCCACATGATGAACAGGAAATGCAAACCTTTCAACTGGTTGGGCAGTCACCTGTAAATTAACGGTCATGAGTGATGAAGTGGTTTTCACATGATAAATTACACTCAGTAGCAAATTCATCTTAAGCCAAGTGTAATATGTAATAAGCGTAAAAATATGCTTAATATGTGAAATTAATTTTCTTAAAATATTTCCCCCTGATCAAATTCATGAAGCACTGTTATAAATATTCAAAGAAAATCACATTTTATACCAATAAATAATTTTTTAGAAGATATGCTCCTTTTTCAACTACTTTATCATTTTAGTATACCATTAAAAATAGCCAACGTTAATTAGAAAGACATGCTCTCTAAATTATTGCATTGAAATATAAAGAGTTAAAATAAGAAATAAGCAGCAATGTTTTAAATACCTAAGATATATTTTTCTAGTTGCCCTTTCTTACCTTAATCCAGGCAGAGTCACTTGGGCTGGGGATGGGATTGGTGATAGACATGGAAGAAATATTAAATCCAAGGATACTACTGGTTTTTCCTGAAATTACAGCTTGTCCAAGAGAACCAACAATTTTTTGGAGTTCAGATAACTGCATCTGACCTATGGGGAAACAGTAATATGTCATATGGGATCTAAGAATATAGAATTATGAGAGTTTTTCACTTTAGTTTTTGTTTGCACTCCTCCATCCAAATTATGGAATGCTTTAGCTTTTTCTCTGCACATGAGCTCAACATGACAAAGTCATATGAATGAGCTTAGGAAAATGGAGAACTCTGGAGAATATGTTTTTAAGCTGCAATTAAAGAAAAACCAAAGGTAGATAAAATAGACACAAGAAAAATGAATGACAGAATAGTGGGAAATATGTTTCTTAATTTAATACGTTCCCATGTCCTTCTTTGTTAAGAAGTGAAGCACTGTCATGCAAGTTTATTGCCACATAGCATTTTTTTAAAATAGAATTCTTTTTTTTTTTTTTTTTTTAACGTTTATTTATTTTTGAGACAGAGAGAGACAGAGCATGAATGGGGGAGGGTCAGAGAGAGAGGGAGACACAGAATCGGAAGCAGGCTCCAGGCTCCAAGCCATCAGCCCAGAGCCCGACGCGGGGCTCGAACTCACAGACTGCGAGACCGTGACCCGAGTCGAAGTCGGACACTCAACTGACTGAGCCACCCAGGCGCCCCATTAAAATAGAATTCTAATGTAAGGATAATTAGCGTCATCGAATCTATACAATGTCTGCTAGTAAGTTCTGAAATTAACACTACATTACCCACAAATTGTTACTTGCTTTGGACCTTGATTTTCAAGTTTAATTTTAACACTACAGGTAGTTTCTATTGTCTTTGTCTAGCTTGGCAGGTCCTCGTAGACCTGCTGCCCCCACAGAGCTCCTTACCTAAGAAGGGGCACCTCTATTCATCATACCCATTTGTCAGAGCCTGCTACTTTGGCTTGATCCCTTCTTCTACTTCATTTCTCCCCCATACCGTATAATCAGTTACCGATTTCTCAGTCTCTCTGTCCCCACTGTCAAAATCGTAGTCAAAGCCATCATTGGGGGAAGGGGGTTACTAAAACAACTTTTAAACTGGCTTCTTGTATCCATTCTCTCCTTCTTCCACTCCATTCTATACACTGTAGTCAGGGTGATCTTTTAAAAAACAACTCTATGCAGGATATTTTTGGTGTACTCTGAATCTTGACAACACCTCGTGCTTAGGTATCCAGTGCCTTCTAGATCCAGAGTCCTGCCTTGAGGACGAGGAGCACTGCATTTCTTCCATTAAGGCTGAACCATGAAGCTCAGTGTGCTCACGAAGAAGGAGACAGCTGATCTCACAGAACACTTTCAAAATCGTGGTCCTAGGGAATTTCAGTCCTGTCAGTTTAACAGGTCTCTTTTGGTTGACTTAGACCCTCTGAATAAATGCTCAGTCTTTCAGACTCCTTCTTCCCCCCCATTCCCTCCATATACTCTCCTCCAAGATGGCTTCCCAGGCATGAGGGCTCATGTGACCCAGGGGTAGCAGTACAAAGGTGCTTCATATCCACAGACTACTATTACCACTCGTCCTCGCTGGTTTTTGGTGCAGCGTGGCAGGTCCGACCTGCCTGCACTGTTTACACATTTTCTCTGGCTGCTTGACACATGAAGGCACCCATTTCTGCTAACTGCCACCTTAAGAAACCAAAGTCCTTAACCTGAAGAGCTTTTATTCCTGACCAATCTGTCTGTCGAGAGGTCCCCTCTGTAGGGATCCCTTGAGGGACCCCTTTCTAGACACCTGGGAATTCCTGGATATCCTGACACTATGTGAAGGACATGGAGAGCCAGGAGTCTTACTACGTGCACATCTTTCTTGCCACTTCCCAATATTTTGCTGTGAAATTCCTCTTTGCCAAGTTGTAGGGCTTTCCTTGAGCCATGAGTCATGTCCCCTAGAGACAGAGGTGAGAACTTTACCCAGTACCCAGGTTTATACATGATAGAGTCCAGGTGTGTATGAAAAAGATGCTGGACAGAGATCAGATAGATCCAGATTTTCTGGGTCTAAAATTTATATAGTTTGGAGGCTCTCTTTAAGAAAAAGAATAAGGAAAGTGCTTACTTTTGCAACTTTTATAATAACAATGATTAGACCACATTATTAAATGGACCCTTCTCCCAGTCTTAAAAGTTCAAGTCCCTCCCATGACTTGTACAATTGAAAGGCCTGGAAGCTTAAGCTTCATTAGCTCGATGCTAATCTTCCTCTGACAGGGATCTACATCTCATCTTTTTGGAGATGAGTGTGCCTAGTTGAGACTTGTGCTTGATTACTGGAGGCAATGGTATGGTTGGGGATACATGCCGGAGAAGCATGCCAAGAGGCCAGGACGGTACAGTTGCACCTCAAGAGAGGCTTGCGACCACCTACCCTATAGCAGTGACTATGAAAGCAAGAGGCCACATGGGGGTCTGAAGACAGGAAAGTCCCCTTGGTATTCAGATACCAAATTAAACAGATAGAAAGGAAAAAATCTGAAGGGTTGAACATTTACCCAAATGCCCAAACTGAGTCACTCTAAGGACATAATTTAAAGCAGCAAAGATACCTCTGATGTGACAGCTGAGCTGATTTTCATCTGATACCTAGAAAATGGGGGTATGGAGAGTAAGGGACAGGGAAAAGGGTGACGGCTAGGGACACTGATTGGATCAGTCACAGGAATTAAAGACAGAACATATTCTCGCACCTTTGCATTTGCTAGGGTAAATCTGTGACTTTACTACAGCTCAGCATCTCCAAAGATCTGCTCTTCTCCTTAAGGAAACATCCACAGTCCTTTCAGCTTATGAAGAGGAGAGCTTCTTTTGGTTTCCCATTTCCTTACACTTGAACATTCTTACCTTTCTCTTTTCATAGACTGATTCTTTTTATGCTTAATCTCTCAGCTATAAAGTCACTTCCTTATGTCACCTCTCAAATCTTCTGTGTTAGCTCAAATCCTTTTGTTGAATTTACTAATTGCTACAATAACAAAATAGAGGCTACAGTTCCTTCATAATTCCAAAACAGTTTGGGATTACAGGGGTAGAGTAGGAAAAGGGTGTCTAGGCCCTTACAGGGTTCAGGATGTGGGGTTGGTGGGATTTCCTGAGGGCAGGTTTACCAGGCCCTGGTAGGGTCATCGTGGGTCTAGCATTACATTCTTCTCTCTCAAACACCTACTCTTCATACCTGTGGTATCATTGTTTATGAACTGAGGAGGAGCATCTCCAATCTCCAATTCAACTGTGAGTCCCGTGGATCTCTTCCTCCGCAGATTCTTCCCTTGTATTATTTTGCTGACGCGGATTTTGTCACTTGGTATCTTTAGGAACAAGGCAAGATTTCTAACCAGGTTATGAGAGCTATAGAAGTCATCTTCTGTAACAGCAGGCAATTGGAAAGAAACAAATATGACCGCGGTGGTGTGGATTTCAACCGGTATAGTTCCTTTAACCAAAAGGTAAAGCATCTGGTAGGTTCTATCAAAGTAGTTTTCACCAAGGACAGTGGAATTCAGGTGAGGAAGGAATTGCTCTATGAAGGAAAAAAGCCAAAACAGCACAGTAAAAATCTTTATATTATCATAATAACCATGTATTTAGTAGTATTTAATATTTGTTAAATTTAGGAAATTCTGAAAAAGTTCAACATTATTCTTCCATAGGAAAGTATGCATATTAAAAACAGTAACACCTTTAAAAAAACACTTCTAGAACTGACATGCAAAGTTAAAGTCAACACTTTAAACAATACCGTTAATCATCATTATACATTAAATTTATTTTAAAAACAATTAGCCATAGATACAGTATAATTGAGAAATAAAATTCAATTATGAACCCAAGAGCCTATATTGTACCTGGAACACTATTTACATGTTCAGAATTTTAAAGGCTTTACCGAAGGCACTTGGTAATTTAAAAATGTAAATTTAACTTTAATAGCTATCTAGTTTATGCAGTGCTATATATCAACTCTTAAGGAGCTTTTACAACTCAGTGCTTCTATTTTTACTAAGGAGAAAAGTATATAATACAAACGAAGTATATACAAAAATATCTCAGAAGGATTTTATACCAATGAAACAGGTTTACATTTCAGCCTGAAAAATCTTTGCTTAATGCAAAACAAATTCTACTTCGGAAATGACTTTTGGAAAAGTGACTGAGATTTTTATATATATAAAATGAGTGAATATATATATATATATATATATATACACATATGTGTTTATGTATATGTGTGTATGTGTGTGTGTATATATATATATATATATATATATATATATACACATATATTTATGGCAGAGCGTCAAAACTGTCTAAGCTAATAAATCCACTAACAGAGCCCAAAGGAATTATATAATAGTACTAGAATGAGACATGTAGCTTCTTACCACATTCATAGTGAGGCTTAATAAAAAAATAAAGTTTTAGAAAGAAGAAGATATTTCTTATGAATGTAATAGACATTCATAGCAGTTGGTATTAAGAAGCCACTTCATTATCACTATGTATCTCTTTCAGAGCTACTAGTGTAAGTTCTAGATGCAATTTGGTTTAAACATTCTATGAATCTGAAGAATATGCTTTTGTATTATAAATTGAAACTTCTCTCAAACTACATTTAGAGGTGCATACACCATTTATCTCAGGTAACTTCCTCATGTCTTCACAGTAATGGAAGGAAGCAGAGACATACATAATGAAACATTTTGGGTAATCTAAAACAATATGTATAGATTCACAATACAGGGAAATTATTTTGCATTCTAAGTGCCAAAGGAAAAATGTTCATTTATAAACAATGCTATATCAGAAAAAAAATCTTGTAAGAAGGCAGTGGTAATACTGTTTTTCAGCCCTTCAACACCTGTATAATCAATTCCCTATATTAAATAGTCCTTGTTGAGATCATTTCTATTTCCCCAACTTGAATGATAGAGTACTTGGTACCCAAAGTGTTGTTTTTCAAAAGAGTTAAAAATAATGAAATGAAGCTGCAAATATGAGTAGCTGTTTACATATAGAAAGTGATAACACAGACTCCTTTAGCTTACAAGGAGGCAATATGGCCTAATGGTTAAGTGCATGGCTTCTAGAGCTAGACTATCTGTGTTCAAGTCCTTGCTCTGCCCTCACCATCTCTGACATTACCATGGACTGAACTGTGCCCCCCGCCCCCCGCCCAGATTCACATGTTAGAGCCCTAACCCCTAGTGTAAGGGAATTTGGAGATGGGGTAATTAGCTTTAGATGAGGGTGGAGACTTCATGATGGATTAGTGCCCTCATAAGAGGAGATCCCAACGTCTGCTGTTGCTGTGAAGATACAGTGAGTAGGCAGCCATCTGCAAGCCAGAAGGAGAGCTTTCACCAGAACCTAACCCTCCTGGCACCCTGACCTCATACTTGCAGCCTTCAGAGAAAATGAATTTGTCTTTAAGCCACCCAGTTCGTGGCATTTTGTTATGGCAGCCAGAGCTATGACAGAGACTGTGGCAAAGACACCTCCTGTTGTCTCAGTTTACTCATCTCTGCCTACCTCACAGGATTATTATTAGAATATTTAACAATGAGGTATTATACACAAAGCACTTATAACAGTGCCTGGCACACAGGAACATTTCTGGAAACATTAGCTATTCAGACTATTAGTAGAAACAGGACTTGCTCCATAGACAGTAATAGATATGGGTTATCCATTCATACTCTGAAGTCTAGGTGATGTTATGACCTACAGCATGCACTTGAGGAATTGTTAACCAACATTATGGGGCACATCTAAAAATGATAAGTAGCACATGTGGAATGGAAGGTATTGGATTTATAAGTACCTTGTTTAACAAAAAGACTTCAATGAGAAGATATAAATCCTGGCCTTGAAAATACTGATAAAGGGACGTTTAGCCTTTTCCCTATATTTCATTTAAATCCAGTTTATTATATTGACTTCATGGTGTTTGGTTGATGTTATACTAGCTTTCTTGGCAATATTTCTGGTGACTGCCAATTAATTTTGGCTCTGACCTCTATGAAATAGAAGTAAAGCAGAAATAGGGTAAACATTCTAAGCAAAATCTCTTCTGTATATAGGATTAACTGAACTACGTGTAGAATGTAAATGTTCTCAGGGGGGCCAACGAATGTGCCTCATACACAAAATCCACATGTGTACAGATAGATAAGAGTTCCATCAGGAATAATCTTTCAGGACACATATGCTATAAATGAATACATCTTAGAATTTGGTGGGCCGTGGCAAAAAATATTTTCTCTTTTCATTTGTCAATGGCTAAGGAACTAGAAATATTAATAATGAGACATTACAAAGAATTTTATACATAATTAAATATTTTTCTGAGGAAATACCTGTGTGCAGATGTCTTTTAAGTTCACAGTGTTTCTTTTTAGGGTTCCATATTGTATTTTGGGGGCAAACCAATGTATTGTTCACATAGACATCCAAACGCTGAAGTGTGTGAAAAAAAATTCCTACCATGACAGCCTGTTAAAAATAAACAACATTTTTATTTCTTAAGAAAACAAGGAAACAATATTTAGAATTTAGCACTTAAAATGTCCTTCAACTATATATATCTTCTGTAAAATACTAAAACTAAGTTTTATGAATTGATGATAAATACTGAGTTAAAATTTGTAAATGGTCTTATATTCAACCATTCATACTGACATTATAGCTTAACTCTTAATTGATGATTCTCAGTAGAAAAGTATAATGTAAGAAAGAATTAGTAAAGGAGTATCTCTAAAAGAAACATTTCCTTTCAAAGGTAAAAAAGTTCAATATAGGCTTTGAGCTTCAGGGGCAGGGGGAAATAGGGAATTTAGCAGTGCTCTATAATGCAACCAAACAAATTTAGTTAACGTTGAAAAAAAATGCTTACCTCTGAGACAAATTTGGTAGTAAGACTAAAAAATTAGTCAACATAACTATACTCTCTGATTCAATTTTGTTCATTTTCCATGTTTATATTCTTCACATCTCATAATATCAGATGTAATCATAAAGTAAGGAGACTAGCTTTCACAAGGGCAGGGAGAAATTAATAAGGAATATAATAAGCTATACATAGTTTGGGAATCTTCTTTTGAAATTATCTTCAACATCTCAGAACATTAACAGTCACATTACTTTGCAGTTACTTTTAAAATTAAAAATACTCTCTTTCATTCAAAACTTGAATGCCTTTCTAAGCCAGGCCCTATTCTAGGAGCTGTCAAAAGTCCCTGCCCTCTTTGAGCTTACATTCTAGTGTGAGGAGAGAGACAAATAAACAGTAGAAATAATAAAAAGTAAAATATGAAGCATGTTAGAAGGCAGTAAGTGCTATGGGAAAAGGAAAGGGAGATCAGAGTATGGATAATTGGGAGAGCCAGCTGGGGAGGGGTGAACAGGCTAGGCCCATTGGGGGATTGGAGGGGGTCTGTAGAGAGGGGAAGTTAGCCACCTGGGGTAGAATGTTCCAGGCAGACTCAACATCTGGAACACAGGCCCAGGTGGTGGTAGGTAGCAGGAACACCTAGGAGTCCAGTGTGGCTGGAGGAGAAGTCAGAGGACTCTGGCTCTTGTACAAAGCCCAATGGGGAAATTATTGCAGGGCTTGGGGCAAGGAGTGACCTGGTCTGACTTATATTTTGGAGGTACCTCTGTGGCTGCTGAGGTGAGTATAGACACTAGAGCAGGCAGGGACAGAGCAGCAGCAGGCGTGGGGAGCCAACTGCCTTAATCCAGGGAAGAAATAATGGTGGCTCAAAGTGGGTGGTAGCAGTGATGGTGATGAGAAGTTGTCCAGATTCTGGATATTTTGAAGGGAGACTCAACAGGACTTGCAGATGGACTGCATGAGGAATATGACCCAAAGAGAGGAATCAAGAATGGGTCCAAGGTTTTATCTCCAGCAACTGAAAGGATGAGGTTGGTATCATCTGAGAAGAGGCAGGTGTCTCTCTTTGTTACTCCTCTGCTTTATCTTATCCACATCCCTTCTTCACATTCCTAATACTTTGGGATGTTCGAGTCTTGTACTCTGAGAAAAGAAAATCTCAACTATGAGACTACTGCTTAACCTCATACTCTTTTCCACTGACACGGTATATATATATAAATGTAATCATCCCACCTGAATTCAGTTTATAGCCAAGATTTGATATGATTGAAGATATGTAAAACAACATGCTGTGATCTCTCAGGTAAATTCCAAAGGTGTATTTCTGAAATATATAAATAGCAGCCTGGAAAAATAAATATATAATTCCAGTGACCAATTCTGGATGTGCACTATTTTTATGTGAAATTTCAGGTTTGCTTGCCCATCACACAAATTGTAGGCCTCACTGTCATGCCTCAGACGTAGAGCAGAGAATCAAGTGTATATGGGGGAAGGGTGTTTGGTGTGCATCTATGCTCTCAGGCTGATGAAACCTTCTGGATTGACAGGATTTTTAGTAGTACGCTGATGACCCTTGAAAATGAGCTGTAGGGCTGACAATGTTCAAGAGAACAGGGGAGGACAGAAAGTCCTTAGCACATAGAATGTATGTCAATAGGCAACACGAATAACTCAAGAAATTATTTCTATCTCGTGTTACCTTTTTATGGTCAACATTAAGCAACATCAGTCGAAGATTCTGAGGACTGGTGCCAGTGAAGTAAACTTCATAAGATTTGTTCAGAGCCACAATGCTATGAAACAGGGACAATCTTCTCTGGCATGTGTATCCGGCACACCAGCCATGATCCTGTGGGCCTAAAGCCACATAAGTAAACGTTCATGTTCCATATTATGAATATATTTAGTGCAAAGTCTGAAGACTAATTGTATTAAAAACAAATTGCAGTGGTCAGGTTCAGCATTTACATCCATTATCCATCCACCCATCTATTCAGCGATCTAAGCCATTTCTCAAACCTTAGCTTAAAAAAAGGAAGGCAAGAGGGGCGCCTGGGTGGCTCAGTCAGTTAAGCCTCTGACTTCAGCTCAGGTCACGCTCTCATGGATCTCATGATGACAGTTCAGAGCCTGGAGCCTGCTTCGGATTCTGTGTCTCCCTTTCTCTCTGCCCCTCCCCTGCTCATGCTCTGTCTCTCTCTCTCTCTCTCTCTCTCTCAAAAATAAACATTAAAATTAAAAAAAAAAAAAAAAAAAAGGAAGGCAGGGAAGCCACTTCTCCCTACTACCCATACTTTTATACTGTACAGGGTGAAAAAAGGTAAGTTAGTGTGTTGAGTTTGCACTGGAAGGTCTTTGAAGGAAACAGGTTTCTATGAATCTCTACTTTAATAATCATATTAAAGTCAAGGCCACATGGTAAGAAACTGCTTGATCTTTTCTCCTACTTATTAAATGTGAATTCAGGTGGGGAGCCTCTTTAGTGAGAAATATGCTGTTAACCATTAATTTGTTAAAAACAGAGCTTGTACCTGGAAACACGGCTAACCCATGGATTCATTAACTTTTTCCTTCAGTCACTCATCTTCATCAGTTAATTTGTGCATTTGACACACTCTTAAGTATGTTTTTTATGAAGTCTTTAATCTTCCTGCATTGTTGTTTTAATACATTTTTTATTAAAGACTGGGATTATAAGCACCATTGGGGGGTCAACATCATTAATGATCTGAGAAATAATACTTCAATAATCCTTCTAGAAAGCCAAAAGACAGTGGAATCCAGACATTTCCAGAACAGGCATAATATGACCTTTGTAGCAAACTATTTCACTTCAGCTGGGTTACAAAACGTTGAGTGAGATACGGAATGATAAATTTTCTTGATGTATTTATTCAATAGCTTTGCTCAATTTCCTGGCTTACTTGGAATTCTAATCAATATTTATAACTGAACTTCAATCAAATTTTGAATCAGTATAAACTTCTGAATCTCATGTAGAATATGAACTTTCTCTTAGCATCCAAAATATAAATTCTACTTTTAAACAAACTTTCTTTGTGGGTTTTGAAAACGAACAGAAAGAAATTTCTATGTATTAAATGAAAAATTTAGAGTAGCAAAAGCCATATTTTAAAAATAGATGAAATTGAGTATTAAAATTTTAAAGGAAACTTTAGTGGTATCCAGTAACTTTTATCTTTGGAAATTTTTTTTCCAATCTAATGTAGTGTATCTCATGATTCCGTGATTCTTTCAATATCATCATAATTTTTGCAATGTTACTATCAATTAAGACTTCTTCAAATTGACAGTCACTTTTAAAAATTTAAATTTATTTTTGGGGTGTCTAGGTGGCTCAGTCGGTTATGGTTCCTACTTCAGCCCAGATCATGATCTCACGGTTTATGGGTTCGAGCCCCACATTATGTGACGCATCTGTGCTGTCAGCTTGGAGCTTGGAACCTGTTTCAGATTCTGTGTCTTCCTCTCCCTCGGCCCCTCCCCCACTCAAAAATAAATTGACATTAAAAAAAATTTTTTTAATGAAAATTTAAATTTATTTTTAAGAGAAATGTCATGTCACTATTGTAAGTAGAAAGCTTGTATTGTCTTTCAGAAAAGAAAAATGTAAAAATAAATAGAATAAAATCTTTCTCCACCATTTAAAAAGAGTAATTAGAAAACATCTCCATTATTCACTGACTGGTCTAAAATTCTTCCCACAAGCTCTCTGCTTTGTAAGATTTAAAGGCAACACTTGTAACTGGCTTGATTGCAGGCCAGAGAAACCAGGCAAATTGTTGATGCCACAGAAGTGGGGAAAGACTTGAAATCATGTAACTTTGGGACACCCCTGATTTAGCTCATTGTATTCTCTTCGACTCATTTTGAAAAATGAGTATTTTTGTGGCGTACTGGCCACTTTGTTGAATCGTGGGATATTTCAGTACATGTTTTGACAGTGCCAGGGCACAGAAATCTTTCTCAGGCAGGTTACAGGCCCCTTCGGCACTTAAAAGACTCTTAAGCCTTCTTAGGGACTAATCTTTGGGCCCCTGACTATTTCAGGGTAATACAACGAGTTTCTGCCCTCTGTTTTCTGCAGATGTTAGAAGTTCATCTTAGGTATTCAAAAAGTCCTGGACTTCTGAGTTGATCTGAATTCTTATGGAGGCCACTGCTGTCCCTCTGTACTAGAGCCACCCACGACCAGAATGTAAGGAGCCTAAACTCTGGAGCTTGTCAAGATATTCTTGACAGTCAAAGGAATTAAGAAAAGAAAAAAAAAACCCAAAACACATTGTTTCAAGATTAAGCCTTATAAAGATTCATGAAAATGAAAAACAAGTGGGCTGGAAATACCTGTTCTCAAGTATTCCAAGTAACACATTATCTGTTGTTGTTGTTGTTTTTTCACACTGTCTGTTTTTTAATTTATGTAAGGCAAAATGTCTTTTTGGAGACAGGCCAATTTTTCCTTCAAATATTTATGCCACCTTATTAATACAGGTATGAAGATCACTCAAGGAATAACTTTCCTCTTCTTCTGATGGTCAATTTGCAATAACTGTCCTTGCTTTCTAATATGGGAAACTGTTTAGGTGTCAAGCATCTCTCCTGCACACGTATCTTTTCTTACAAACAGAAAGTAAAGCAATCCTGATGTTTGCTAGTTTTATATGTGATGTCTCCATGCATGTAATAAATAGCAAATGTTTGAGTAACTCTAATTTGTTTACACTGAATACCTACCATTAATGAGATCAACATAACCATTGCTCACGACAGCCACTGGTGAGAGTCTTCGAGTTTCTGTGTCAGAATCCAGGCTTTCAATAACCATCATTGCATATTCCATCCCATAGCACCGATAGCCCTGCCATCGTGGGATGTATTTACAGGTTGAATCTCTAATAATTCCTAGAAAAACAGATATATACATTTTAGCAAGGAAAAGCAATCTCTTTGCAAAAGCATCAACAGACTATATTTTTCATTTACGTAAGATTAGTAAGTAGAAAATATGTTATTGATTGAGTACCCCAATTAGTAAACATAAAAACATATGTACTTTGTTTCACAAACTTGAGGACTAACAGAATAATATCCAACGAACCTTTGTAAGGTGCTTTCTCAGTGACAGGAATTCTACTTCCATTTGGGAATGTGAGCATCACCTTAGGAATTCTGTAGTCTCCAATTCCAAATTGACTATTTCCATTCCATTCGTATTCTGCTTGAGGTATCACTGAACCAGAATTTCCCAGAAAGGAGCCATCCATGTCTCTGAGAAAAGATTTCCTTTTGGCATCACAAACCATGTCTACACAATCAGATGGATTCACCTTACTGTGGAGAAAAAGTAAGACAGATGAATATTTAGATTAAGTATCCTTCCCCTGTTTCTAGGGGAACACTCAATTGAGTGTTTGATAAGAGAGTATCCAGGAGTGCCTGGGTGGCTCAGTTGGTTGAGCGTCCGACTTTGGCTCAGGTCATGATCTCACAGCTCGTGAGTTTGAGCCCCGTGTTGGGCTCTGTGCTGACATTTCAGAGCCTGGGGCCTGCTTCGGCTTCTGTGTCTCCCTCTCTCTCTGCCCCTAACCTACTTGCATTCTGTCTCTGTCTGTCTCACAAATAAATAAACATTAAAAAAAATTAAAAAAAAAAGAGTATCCAAAAGAATTTTTGATTGATTGAATCTTATTTCAGAAAGGATTCAAAGTAGGACCAAGTAGCATATATAATTAGTATTGTAATGAGGTCTGCTTTTCCATTCTGTTGGTATTATTAATTCATTGGAATTTCAAAAGTACAAGTTATACCTGTAGGATATAAAATTAGAATTCCATTTTGCTATTCCATATTTTGTTGGGAAGATTTCATCTTTCTACATTGCTCACAGTGTACTAACACTGTCCCATCAAGCAGGTGAACAGTTACTCTGTTGTGCAGGACATACAAAATCCCTGTGCTGGCAGGGAAGTCTTTATTATTTTTCCCTTCCTATTTTTTTTTCATGGGTCTTTAACATTTATAAGTATTCTATGCTTAGTATAAAATAATGCAAATACTTAATAAAAGTTCAGTCTCCTTCACTTTCCTATCTCAAGCTCTTAGGCCATTACCAATTGCAGATTAGTATATATTCCTATAGACTTTTATTTATGTAGATAGAAACAGATATACTTGGATTATAATTGTTATGCTATATATTTCAGTAACCATTATGTAAATACCCAAACTGTAAGAGATGAAATACTATAAAGTCATTCATTATGCAGTTCAACCATACATGGCATTCTGCCTTCAACTTGAGCTACCTGGAGTGTTGATTGTTAGCTGTTTCTAATAGTAAAATAGGTGCTTAATTTGCAAAATACTGCACACTGCATAGTATACATGGTATATTGTGTAGTTACACTATGTCGTGCTACATGGTATGGGGAAATACATCTTATTCCAGAGTTATAACAACAAAATAATAATGGAAAGCTCAGATCTATTAGATAGTGTTTAGCATCTTGCTCCCTTTTTGCTGTAAGGGGGACATGTGGGGTAAGTTACTATACTATACTACTGTACTATAACAGTTTTGGAGATGACTTGAATACATAGTTCATGTGTTCTCTGTATTCAAGTATGAGAAGAGTGCTTTTGTGAGCAAGTCTGTGGGAAGAGTACCCAGTGGCACACTTATATTATGGATTAGGGCTCTGTCTTTACTTCGTATTGCAAAGAAACAGAGGCTGAAATATAGATTTTTGTTCAAATGATTTATTGAAGGAGTACCATCAAAAAAGAAGGAGAGAAGCCACATAGGGAAAGGGAAAGAAAACAAGGTGACTGTGGTCTGTGGGCTAGTTTCAATCTTATCTCAGGGGTACCTCTGGATCATTAACTGTACTGAGAGTTGCTTCCACCTGGAGATAAGGAGGCTGCCCTTTTGAACTCCTGTATAAACTAGTCATTTTCCATGGATTGCAAAAAGGTGGTGTTAGGGAGGGTTTTAGCCCCCCAAGGCTATTCCTGTTTGGCTAACAGCAATTTTCTGGAAAAGTGGGCAACTGTAGGTTATTATTGGCCAACATTTAAAGCACTAGGGCCTTGTAAAGGGGATCTGAGAGAACATCAATAGCATCCTAATAAAAGCACAGAGCTCAAAGACTATTTTAAAATGTATTTTCTTCATGACCTAGTTATTAAAATTATATATTACATCTGAAAGATTCAATGATAACTAAATAGGAGCTAATAATCTGCTAGTGGGGGGAGGCTCTATTGAGCCAAAAATACTACAGTTCAATAATTAATTACTAAATGAAGAGGTGTGCAGTTATCATCAAAACAAAATTAGATGATAAGCACCTGGGTGGCTCAGTCTTTGGAGCATCTGACTCTTGATTTCAGCTCAGGTCATGAAAGTGTTGTGGAATCGAGCCCTGTGTCAGGCTCCACGCTCAGCATGGAAATTAAGATTAAGTGCTTAAGATTCTCTCTCCCCCTCTGCCCCTCTCCCCAACTCGTGTGTTCTCTCTAAAATAAAATTAAAAATTAAAAAAAAACCCCACAAAATCAGATGAAGTCAAACTATTTATGAAAACACTGCATTTCTGTGAAGAGATGTCTATCTAATTAGCAGTATTCCTTGTCTTCTTCCTATACTGAAAATGGTCAAAGATCTCTCATAAAATATTTCTTTCCTCCAATCTTGTCTTACATCTAAATTCCTGATTTGCATCTCCTACAAAGTGTAGCAGTTATTGGCTATCTTCTTTTAAGATTTAGAATCTAAGTGGCTCAGCTTCTAGAAATAGTCTGACACTGACTTTTGTGATTAAAAAGTCACTGGGCTAAGTTTTTGCATATTCTCAGTCACAGTGATTATAATGACTGACATTTAATTTCAAAGTGCATGATGGAGTGAACATGATAAGATATTTGGAAAGCAACGGGAAACAAAAGAGGTAAGGAAAAGGGAAGAAATGATAGAGATGTCTCTCATTCCTAATGATTATTTATGGAGAGATATTAATGTACAACACGCTCCTAACCTGGTCTCAATATTTTATGTTGAATGATGGTATTATCATGCATGGAAAAAACAGAGTGAGAAAATATACACATCAAAGCCTACTTTTTCAATTTAACTGAAAATACAGATGCATTAGCCTTAATTTTCATGATGCTGATTAAAATTTTATAGAAATTAATATTTACTTTAATATAGCAACTTTCTCAGATCTATGATGGGGGAAAAAGACAAGGCAAAGCTATAAATACAGGAAAGAAAAAAACTGGGATTTCATATATTATACCTTATATCAGGCCTGTGTATGAATATTTTTGATTGTTCAGTGGTATCAACCAGCTGTATGTTCTTCACATGGATGGGATGCTGTAAATCTTCATTTAAAGGGTTAGTAATGAATATCACATTAGTTTCACCTGAACAAACATTCTTAAATCCAACAAATGTTGAACCTAAAACATAAATAACAAAAAAATAATAAATAATTTTTTATGAAGAAAGTAATAGAATCAGTTTCATTTCATGTACATTCCAGCAAACGCATCATTTAACACCACCTTGAACAGGGAGCTCTTTCCTTATGTGGTAGCTAGTCCTCCACTAGTTATGTTAGATTGTTGCTTCCCTATATCAATACCATTGAATAGTCCTCTCATATTTTCTCTGAGCTTTGATATGTGATTTGCTGTGACTAATGGGACAAGCGCAACTGTGATTTAAGTAGATCTGAAAAGTCTTGTGTATTAGGGCTTGCTCTCTTTTGGTGTTCTTGGGGAATCTTGTGATTTCCAGAATGTGAATGAGACTAGGAGAAATGTGGCCCAATTACTCTGGTCAAAGACCAGCCCAACCATTAGCAAGCACCAACCACCAGACATGGAAGTGAGACTGTCTTAGACAACTACTCCCTATCCATCCTGTAAACTGATGGCAGCCTATGGAATAATCCAAGATGAGACCAGCAGACAACTATCAGCTGAACAGAGCCCAAACTGCCAATCCACAGAATTATGAGATAATAAATGGTTGTTTAAAGACTCTAACTTTGGGTAGTAATTTGTTATGCAGCAAAGACTAACAGACACATTGTTTTTTGGGTTTTTTTGGCCTTATTTCATATATTGTGTGACCAGAAGATAACATTTATTGAATCCAAAACTTAATCTCCATTGTACTTAAAATCCAATAACTCAAAAATAGGAGAAAAAAAAAGGTGACTCCAGAATTCTTAAATCAGTTACGTGCTATCTACTACTCTTCCTGATACTTTTTTCCTAAGATGATATTGTATATACATGAATATGAGCCTGTAGATGAATATTAATGAAATAGCAAAGTAGTGGATACTGTTTGTAAGCTGTATAGATCTGCTTTCCTGGCCCAGTGCACTGCCCCTTAGTTCCTGTGTTGGCTGCTAACTACTCACAGCTGCCCCCTTCTCTGGAGAATTGCCTTCGATCAGATCAGATGACAGCTCTGTCTCTTAAGAGATTATGCACTCCTAGCACCACCACCAAAAGGTTACCATGCCTGATTGGCAAGTGATACAGAAGGCTCCCTTGCCTCAAGAGGGGGAAACTAAGTGGTACAGCTCACACTGCACAGCCCTGCGAGGTTTCAAGAAGGAGCTAGACTCCAGCTGGGACCATATCCTTGCTTACTCCTTCCTCTGCCCTGTCCTACTTCCCTCACTCCCTTTCTTGTGAACGTGTATCATTCATAAACCACCTGCACAAGAATCCTATCTCTGGCTTTACTTTTAGACCACCTGATTTAGACAGCTGGAACCATAAGTGGTCCTGGGATATATAGTGTAATGATGCAATGATGAATCTAGTTCACTTGCTGTCTAGATGGGAATGAGGACACCCTTACTGGTGGCAGGTGTAGTGCTGACAGTCTCTGGAATGCTGTAACAGTGCAATTGTTAAGATTTCACCTGTGGTAAACTGGGATAATATCAAAGTGGAAAGAATTGCTCTGGCTTGTACAGTAACTTTGGCATTTGAGTGGAAGAGGGGAAATAGTAATTACAAGGAAACTAGAAGAAGTCAACTGTTGACCCTCACTGATGCTTTGAAGAAAGAAAATGTAAGTTGTGGTGATCAATCACAAATTCAAAGCAAACCTCAGGATCTAATCACAAAACCAGCAGAACGTTCCTAGAAGGTGGAATTTCAGACTGGCAAGTCTCCTACTTCAAAGTCATGGCTCTAATAGAAGAGAAATGGAACCCTGAGTTAGGATGGGAATATAGAAGAAGATGAACTTCAACCTTGAAACTCTGGGTTCCCCTTGAATGTCCAGATCTGTGCAAGTGGTCCACTTCTTCCTTATTAGAGCTTAGCTGCCCTGCCCTACTTGTTTGAAATCCTGACAAGACTTCAAAAGAGGTAGTTGTTTATAAGGAAAATCTTGCCTTTTTCAGGATCTGTCTCTGCCTCCCCTTCTAGAAAACAGAGCAGTAAGCCTGGTCAAGTCTCAACATGGCCTCACTGGGAAAGCTCTAAGCATGCTATGGGATGAGAGGAGTTATATACCAAAGGAACTGCACAAGCTGAGTAACATGTACTGGCAGGAATTAGGAGTATATATTGGAGAGTAAACTGTGATGGTGTTAGATCAGGGGTAAAGAATATAAAGCTAGACAAGGGAGAGTGTCAATATGGATGAGGGTATTCTCCCATGTTGCTGCCATGGCTTTTCCAAGTTTGGGAAAAATAATGTTCCACCTTAAATGAAGTAGAATGGTAAGAATTGTCATGGCAGACTGTAGAAGAAGGATTCAAAAGATTCTGAGCAATGGACAATATTGGAATCACTCTATTATATAATGCCTGTGCATTTCAGCTCAAACTGGGGATGGCCTTGAAAGAGTATGGTGTGGGTGGATTCTGCTATGGGATAGAAATTTGGGCAGTACACAGGGTGATCCACTTCGTGTGAAGAGTGGAGTGGTCTGAGGTAAGGATAAACATGGACTACAGGCAGTGGTAAATGACACAGCTAGTTAGTCAGGGGCCTGGAAGGAATAAGACTGGATGATTGGGTAAAAGGAAGCCTGAGGGAAAAGCAAGGGTATGGGTCAATGGGAGTAAGCATATAAATGATCACAAAGCAGTATCAACTATGGAAGAAGCACTGAAGAAATAAGGGAACAGAATAATATAGCCAGTAGATGTTACTATGCTCTTAGGTTTTATAAGCTTAAATTTCTTCAGTTCTAAAGAGAGATAATAATATATAACCCTACTTACATAAAAGGGCTTTTATAATTGATAGAAACTAATTAATGTTAAATCACTATACCAGTGTTATTTCTGTTGTTTTAGAAGGTAAAATAAATGGGACTTCTTTAACATATACAAATTTGGCAGGGGACCACTCTTCAAATTGACTGATAATCTGATTTCTTTGCTTCTCATACTGAGCAGATTCATATATAAGTTTATTTAATCATTATTTTTTTTTATTTACAGTGAAACATTATGAGATATATTCTACATATTCTTTATAGAACTTGATTAAGTAGATTTTTCAAGACTATGTTTAAACTTGCCTGAGATATCCAAAAGGCCACTAATGGCATTGTAACTCATGATCCCTGCATGGGGCTTCCGGGGTGCCATGTTATGTGCTGAAGCAAAGGTAGGCCAGCAAATCCCACTTCTCCCACCTGTTATAAAAGAAAGAAAGTTAATAAAATTCAAATATGCATTCATATGAACACCAAAATTAAATTTCTAAAATTTTCACCTGATGGAGGTCTGGTGCTCCGATGGGCAGCAGAAAGTTCGATATTTGGATCATCGTTAGTTAGGACATCAGAGCAATTAAATCCAGGGCTACTTCCAACAATTAATGAGCTCTATTAAAAAAATTCAAACAGTACAGCTTAAATAATAGCTTTTCTTCAAGAAAAACATTATAATGGGTAATTCTAAATTCCACTGTAGCAAAACACAGCCTTTCAGTTTGAGGAATGGATAATTCATAAAACCAAGATGAAAGGATGTGATTTTATGCCCTGAATAGAATTACAGTCAAATTGGAAGGGGGAAGACAGGCAGGTAAATTTTTATATATAATGACATATTTCTGTGACAGAAATATGCCCAGGGAAAAAGTAGAAACAAAAAGAGGAGAAAGTGTCAATACTATCTAAGCAAATTCAGGAAAGGTTTCACAAAGGAAATGAAAATTTAACTATGGCAATATTAGCAGGTGGCAAGCAAGAAGGGGTGAGGAGAACATGGAGGAGAGGGAAGGATACAGCATTTCCTGGCAGAAGACAATGAGAACAAGGGGAGGATGTTTGGACTAGCCAAGCTATGAAGTCATAGAGATCACTCTTTAAAAAAATTTTTTTTAACATTTATTTATTTTTGAGAGAGAGAGAGTGTCTGTGAATGGGGGAGGGACAGAGAGATAGACGGAGACAAAGAATCTGAAGCAAGCTCCAGGCTCTGAGCTTTCAGTGCAGAGGCCAACGTGGGGCTTGAACCCACAAAACATGAGATCATAACCTGAGCCAAAGTCAGATGCTTAACCAACTGAGCCACCCAGGTGCCCCATCAAGGAGATTGTTCTTATTGGAACTTCAAAACGTTCACCTTTTCTTCTTATTGTGGCTGTATTCATTTCTTACCTTAATTTGCACTGTTTTACTGGAAATTTTGTGAGATACAGCAGCTGGTGTGTAAATCATTGAAAAAATGGCCATTCCATTGTCAACCAGAGTCACATTATAGATATGCATACTCTCTGTGGTCTGTAAAACAACTTGTAGGTCACATAGCACAAAATACAATCATAAAACAAGATAAACAAGCACCATATTAGATCACATTTACCTGAAAATAAATTCCATAATCCCAGCATGTCCAAATGGTAAATCCTTGTATAAGAGAACATCCAGGAAGGCCATCTTGGTTCATATAAATACCATATAAACCTCCATGCGCTTCATTGTCAAACCACTTTTCCATGGGATTAGACTGACCTTGGAAGGAAATATGAAAATGGAGAATATTATAAGTCATGTCCTAGAGCTTTATGAACAGTACAGGTTAAATTTTTTAAAAATTAAATACAATAAAACCCTGGATTGCAATTAACTTGTTCTGCAAGTGTTCTGCAAGAGGAATAAACATTTCTAATAAATTTTAACTTGATAAATGAGTGATGTTTTGCAATATGAGTAGTACGTGATGCCAAATGTCATGTGATATGACTCAGCCCATGGTTCTTGAAATTTTCTTTGATATACAGGTGCTTTGGATTACAAGCATGTTTCCGGAATGAATTATGCTTGCAAACCAAGGTTTTACTATATATAATTCTTATGCAAATTTAAACATGATGATCAAATATTTTTATGGCTTGGCCATTTATGGCTTACTCTACTCAGTATTTAATCTTACTTAATTTGTCCCTTTACCAGTAGAATGATTGTATACTCATTTGCATAAGTTTGGTTTAGTTGCTAGCACACTGAATTTACTATATCTGACTAAACCAAACATGAATTTCATGAGAAAGTACATGAAGTTTGGATTCAAAGAAGGCTAATTTTGAAACACAAGTGATACCACTTGCTGTTTATAAAATGCTTCCCCTACACACCTTTTTGTTGCTGGTTCCTTCCGGTCACCCCATTTTCAAGTTAAGTGTCACTTCCTTAGAAGGCTTTCTCTTGACTATCTGATTCAAAGTAGCACCTCAGTTTCTCCACATGGCAATTAAAATTATTTTATTATTACTTATTCATGAATTGTCCATCTCCTCTGTCCTATTAGAATGTAAGCTTCATGAGAGAATACACTGTGTCTGTCTACCTCATTGATCACCGTATTCCCAGAGTCTAGAGGGTAATGCAGAGATAGGTGCTCATTTAACTACCTGTTGAATTAATGTATGTATGACCTTGGAAACATTGTTTAACCTTTTAGAACCTCAGTTTCTTCATATATAAAAACTTTGGGGGTACCTGGGTGGCTCAGTCAGTTGAGTGTTCATCTGACTCTTGATTTTGATTCAGGCCATGATCTCATGGTTTGTGAGATTAAGCCCCACGTCAGACTCTGAACCAATAGTGCAGAGCCTACTTGGGATTCTCTCTCTTTCTCTCTGCCTCTTCTTCTTTCTCCAAATAAATAAATAAACTTAAAAAAATGTTTTAATGCCTAACTGAGAGTAGTTTCAAACTGAAATTAAATAACCCACATAAAGTGCCTCAATAAATGGATGCTATACTCATTATTAATATATAAGATAATTATGGGGCACCTGAGTGGCTCTGTCGGTTGAGTGTCTGACTTTGGCTCAGGTCATGAGCTCACAGTTCATGGGTTTGAGCCCCACACTGGGCTCTGTGCTGACAGCTCAGAGCCTGGGCACTGTTTTGGATTCTGTGTCTCCCCCTCTCCCTGCCCCTCCCCTGCTTGTGCTCTATTTCTCTCTCAAAAATAAATAAACATTAAAAAAAATTGTTTTAAATATATAGGATAATTAAGGTGGATATTTATGAAACTTTATTTATGTCCAAGTGAGATCAGCAACCTTAATAACTCCCTCCCAACCATGCATGCATACATTGAAGGATTCCTTATATATAGCAGCATCACCTCCTGAACTTTACTTAGTACCAGTTCTCTTGTCCAAATCTCCTGGTGTTTGACTTCCTCCTATCTTCTATTGACTTTCCTTTCCTCCTAATGCTTTGGGATTGACATTTTACTCATCAACTGCCTGGATTCTGTTTTCTTTTCTCCACAAGAAGCTGTTCACATGTCTCTCCCTTGGTCCCATGCAGTGTTGCCCCTGGGACCCAGTGTGGGTCAGGGTTCCCCTCCCCACCTCCTTGCTTCTCACTGTGGGCCTCTTGGTGCCAGCCTCCCACTTGCCTGGGAGGTGGACTGGATAGGTTGGTGTCCCATTCCATGAACATAAACCCTCAATTCCTCAGTGATGTCTCCTATTTCAATTTCTCTAAATCCCAAACTTCCTTGTAAACACTCTCAATTATTTAGGAATATCACTAATTAAATATTTCTGAATATTTAATTAGTTGGTGAAACACACATATTAGTAAATGTTCATATTCACAGGTCATATTTTGACTTAAAAAAATCCAGGACTACTTCAAAGAAGTTGCAGAAGAACTACATATTGTAAAATTTTAGTCAAAGAAAACCTTTAAGTTGTTGGGAATTAAAATATTTAATAAGAGCATATAATAAGGAATTTGTTGGAAGTTGTTTTATTCCTTCAAAATGTATTTTGCATAAGAATAATATTAGCTTAAGCCCAATGATTTTTGAATTTACAGAAAAAATACTGACTCAAACAATCTTAAAAACAACCATACTGAGATATAAAAACCAGATGTACAAGGGATATAAAGTATTCAGAGAAAGTCCCATTTCCCCTAAGTTTCTCAAGAGGTGAACCCTGCAGTTCTAGTATTTATTTTATTTTGATATGATAATTCAACTAACTGAAAAACCAAAAGGTTATAAAAAATTATACAATAATAAGTCACCAGTCACCCTGATCTTACTCACCTTGTTTTTTTGTTTGTTTGTTTGTTTTTATACTTTGTGTCTCTTTAAACACAAATACCCTACATATTCATATTTTCTTTCCTTTCTTCCATAAAGCATATCACAAACAAAACTATATTGTATATATATTGTTCTGCAATCTCCATTTATCACTTAAGAATATCTTTGGGGATTTCTCTCTCCATATCAGTACATCAATATGTATCTTCTTCCTTATTTTTGAGAGGTCCCTAGTGTTCCAATGTCTGGCTTTATAAAACTAGTCCACTGTTATTGTACACAAGGCAGGGCCCAGTTTCCTGCTAGCAGACAATGCTGTGATGAATCACCTTGTTCATAAATCATTTTCTAAGTGTTGTAGAGGCAAATGTTAGATTGCCAGAAGTGGAAATGTTGAGCCAAAGGCAAATGCTCCTATAATTTTGGCAGCTACTGCCCTGGTCCCCTTTATAGGAGTTGGTTATATTTGTCATTCAACCAGCAATGTGTAGATGTCCTAGCTTTCCTACAGCCTTGCCAAAAGAGTAGTTGTTTGGTTAATTTTGGACTTTTACTCATCTAATAGAAATGTATCCGAGAACTGTTTATGCCCTTTGACTTTTTCATGCTTGTAGGTTTAAACACAGGAAGAGTGAACATTAATTCCTCTAAAGAAGAAGCATGAAACAGTGTCATATCCCTAGAGATATGTATCTCTATGCTTGAAAGTGTTACTTTTGTGAAAGTAGTAGTGGGATGAGGCACTCACTGGTCCAACACCAGCCACATCAAGAATTGAAGTGACTGCTAGAGTTTTTCAATCATAAACATGGAAGAGTAATTATCCTTAAAAGTCTATTCCTTTTTTCTTTAGACCCAATGGTATCTTCAAATAATTTAGCTTGTTGACTTCTTTTAGTGTCCTGGAGGAAGAGATACTATATGTTGAACTAACAAACAATAATTATTTCTTTCTAACCAATTTGAACACGGTATTTCCTAGTTTTAGTGGCTCTGTGCCAAAAGACTTACTTGAGCAAGGTTCACCATCAATACGGTATCCCACCCTTCCAAATCCAGCCACGACATTATTTTGTAAGACTGTATTGGTCCCTCTGTTTACCTAGCACAGTGATAAAGAAAATGCCATGGGTCAGGCTCTTATACAACTATACAAAGAGATCAAGTATCAACATATATAGGAAAACTAATTATGACTACTCTTTAGGAGGAAAAATGTGTTTCATTATTCACCCTGTCCAAATTTACATTATAAATGAAGTATTGAAATTACCTTAGGTTCTTGGTATAAAATCATCACTAGATACTATGCCTTAGATTTCATTAGAAAACTACACGAAAGATATTTTTTTTTTTATTTCAGTCACAAAATCCACTGGGTATCACTCAATAATTATAAGCCAAGGGCCAAATTCAGTACTACAGCAAGGTTAGTAGGATTTTATCACTCTTTGGTTATATTATGTTACCAATTTAACTTATTAAGAAAAAAACAACTAAGGCAATTACAGTAGACCATAAGATTCAATAGAAGCACTCACTAGTTTAAATAAAATCTGCTATAATAAAAACTGGTTAGGCAGTCACTGAACAATTTTATTTTATGAGACCAAAGTGGCAAAAAATGAAATGCATATAGTACAGAAGATTTAGTTTTTGCCTCTGGTGTCAGTGAAACAGCCAAAACTTCAACTATTTAAAGTATATTAAGCACTTTTATTTTTAAATATTATGATAAGAGAACAGAGTCAAGTGAAATCCATAAAAGTAAAATTAGTGTCTTTTCTTTCAAAAGGTACAGAAAACTTTAAAGATTTAGAATTGCCATTGGATGACATTTTCACATCTATAAATAGATGAAAGAGAACATTATCATAAATGTATATGTTTCAGGATTTTAGGTTTTACTTTAAGGTAATTGTTAATAGTTGCACAAAAACAAAACTCAATCCTTACCCCATATTCCGAAGAGAGCTATTTTTAAAATTCCTTTTGGTTCCTATGGCATAGGTAAGTAAAATAAAAACAAGATGGAGCTTTATTTCCTCCAAACCCTTCCTCTGTACTTTCTATTTGCTTGCCTGCCTTCTCATCCTACCCCTAACAACCTACAGTGATTGAAGAAACTTTATGAGCAACAAGAAGGGTTCAGCTAAGAATACCGATTAGACTAAATAACTTTGCATAGAGAATCATAAGAGTTTTAGATGAGAAAGAGATTTTAAAGATTCTGTAGTCTATTACTCTAGTTTTCCTTACGAAGAAGAAAACTAAATTCAAAGTAGTAATATCGACAGGGCACTCAGTCAATTAACAGCAGAGAGACCCTGTACCAGAACTTCAAAGTGATAACTAATGTTGGAGAAACAAGGAAATAAGAGAATATTTAAACCACTGGACATCAACACAAAGAAAAATCCAATGGCTGTGGGAGCTTTCCACATCTTTTAAGAAAGTTTATTCTCTCCTTTCTTTAGCCTATTTTATTAGTTCACCAATCTTTAAGGAAGAAATAGTTTTCAGTATTTTGAGAATTACAGTTTCTACAGAATTTATGATCTTCAGTGAAGAAATTACAAATTATAATTTTGTATACCTTTGTATAACTATAAATCTGATCACTCTACCTCAATTGCTGCATGCCAGAGAGTTGAACTTAAATCCTTTCTGTTTTGATAGGTTCCCGGCCAAACTGAAAGTGCCACCAAGTTTCCTCGAACTCTGTTGGCATCCCCCCATATTCTTATTCCTGCAAAAAATTAATAAAATCCCCTCAAATACGTAAAAATTTGCAATGAGTCCTATGGGGAATGTCTTTCATGTTTCCATGAAATTCATTTTCTAGTTTGAGCCTGACAAATCAACCTCCTAAATTCTAGAGTACACCTTTTGAACTCTACCTCTTTAATAGACTACCTGCATTAAAATCTTCTGGGGTGCCTATTAAATATGTGGGTTGACAGGCTCTGCCTCAGATTTTACCAAACACATCAATTTTATACACATTAATGAGTTTGTATTGTGCTTTATACATGATATTCAAGAAAGTATAACCCCCTAAAACCAAGTCCAATTTTTAAAAAATAGTAACCTTTATTTGTGAATAATCTTTTTGATTGATATGTGAGTAGTATTTTAAGAGTCATAGTAATTTAAACTATTGGTGATTAGATGATTCACACGATATCATGGTCTGGTAAATAATTCTAGAGTTGTACTGCTATGGCTATGATAGCCATAGCCACATGCAACTACTTCAATATAAAGTAAGTACAATTCAAGTTAAGTGCAATTAGGGGTGCCTGGGTGGCTCAGTCAGTTGAGCATGTGACTCTCGATTTTGGCTGGGATCGTGATCCCGGGATCATGGAGTGAGTTCCATGACAGGCTCCACGCCTGCTTGGAATTCTCCCTCTGCCCTCTCCCCGACTCGCACTCTCTCTCTCACTATATATAAAAAAAAAAAAAGTACAATTAAAATTAAAAATCCAGTTATTCAATCACAGTAGCCACATTTTAAGTGCTCAGTAGCCACATGTGGTTTAGTAATTACCATATTAGCATAGATACAGGCCATTTCCATTCTCACAAGAAGATCAATTAAACAGCATGGCTCTAGAGTCTTCAGATAAGATTGTCTCAGGAAGCATGTTATTTGGACAAAAATATTATCATACTACCTTCCCCCACTGTAAAGTGAATGATGTTGTCATCTATGTCCACTCCATCTGTTCCAAACACACCGATTGCTGGGGAAAAGCCATTATGAAAGGCACAGCCTCGAATATAAGATGAGCCATGATCTTGAATCTATGAAACATCAGGATTCAGTGAAAATTTTACAAATAAAATTAAATATATTTGAAGAAAAAATTTGAAGTAAGTGATTTTCAGGAAATAAATGTTCATAAATAAAATACTCAATTTACTTTCCATGAAAGAAGATGATCTCCCTGTATATCTTTTAATCCTGGAAATTTCCATATGTCTTCAAATTATGATTAAGTAAAACAAAAATGCATATTTAAATGTAGATAAAAATTCTGAAGTACTTTTCTATGCATTTATTTTCTATCATTACCTATAAAATGTTAAGGAACTAAAAAGTATTTTTCAGAATAATTTATTATATGATTAAGCAGGGACTTTTTTTAATTAAAAAAGGTGATGCTCTAGGCAGGGAGTTACAGTCAAATGTCTGTAGGAACCAGTCAATGAATAGGACTAGGGCTGTAAACCTCAAACCTGCAACATTATTTTTCATTTCCATAAGAAACATGTTCTCTCTCAATTTTTCTTCAATCACCAGCCTTCTAAGCACATCTATTTTGACAGAGGCTTGATATGCACACATACTTTTCACTTGAGAAATATGAGCAAACCCCGCTATGTTTAATAGAAACTATTTGGAAGTATTTTTGGTCACTGCAATATAAAGTGGAGATATGAAATAATATCACAGATCTTTAATTCTTTCACCTTTGTGCTCCTTTTTTCTGTGTTTTCTTTCTGCCTTTTTTTTTTACTGACTTTAAATGCGTGACGTGGGTAAATCAAATGCTATGAGTCTAAAAAAGTTGGTGCGAAATGTATCTAAGGAAGTTACATTAGATCATAGTTTTAGCAATTCTAAGATATGGCATTTTTAGTAAAGTTAAATGAAAATCAAATCAAAATCAAAATGTTTCATTTTGAATATACACAAAAATTCAAGTACAAACCTGTTCTAAGTTAAGAAATGTTACTGCATATCTTGGATCTGTGCTATCCCTGAAGCCTTCTTGACCACAGTGATAAAATTCCACATTGCTTATCCTTGCATTTCCTGGCAGGGTAGGGAAGAAAGAGTTACATTTTTTTTTCTTGAAATAATAAAATTTGTGTTTTTGTAAGCTATAAGAATTTTAATTTTCCAAATAACAAATTTGTTTTTAACTTTTTCATTGAAATTTCATTTGTTCTTCTTTGTTCCTTTAATCTAAATAAGGCAGTATTTCTGGACTTTTTTTCACTGCCCTCCACAAGGGCCTTTTTGGACTTTTTTCTAATAGCCTCCCCTCCCCATGAAATTTCAATACCTCAGATATACTATATATCTGTTAATATATGGTGGCTCTTTGGGGGCCACAAACCATTGCTCATGTAAGTTTTTTGGTCCTGTTAAGAGCCATTTTTCATCCCCTTGGTAGTGATATTGTCCCTTTTGAGAACGCATGACATAAAGCACAAGATATAATTTACCCAACAGTTCAATTTTGATGCTCTAAAGAGATTTTAAGGGCATTATCTTTACATAATCCCTTCCAGAATAAGCATTGTAAGTATCTGCTCATCAGTTTGTCATAAGTACCATTGAGGTGACAAGAGACAATTTCATAGATTAGTAATAACAGCAATAGCAATCCATGAGAGATTACTCTGCCAAGTGCTGCACTAAGGGCTTAAAAGACAATTTGTGGTTTAATTCAAATCCTATGAGTTAGGAAGTTTTATTATTCTTATATTCTATATAAGAAAATAGAGCCACAGAGAATCATGGCTCATAAGCAACAGTAGAGGATATTTCCTGTTTCAAAAACTGATATTTAATAAAATGCAGTGGAGAAGAGTTACTTTGTACTGCAGGGAAAAGCCTGTCTCAAAACCCATGAGCCAGCAATTGGATGTACGATGAAGAACATAATCATAAGCTAGAGACAGAGAAGAAATGGTTACTACAGATCATCTGGGCCTATAAAAGCCATAGATGTGTATAACATCACAAAACAATTTATAGGAGCAAGGAAAAATTGTCATGAGTATTGGATCCATCATGGATTTGAAGTGAGGCAGGTGTGGATTAGTATCCATGGTCAGAGCAATTTCATCCCTCTAATAATCTATTTATCTGTCTTTAAAAGGGGACAATATTTATGCATAGCACTATGGGGATTAAATGAGATAATATATGTTAAATGTTTAGCACAGTGCCTGGAATATTGTGCCATGATCATCATTACTGTTACCATCAGTTAAGCTCCTGTTGACATATTATAGCCAACAGGTAGAAGATATACTGGGATGACTTCTTGCTCAGTTTAAAAGCTTTCTAAAATTAGAACTGTTGCAAAACATAATAGGCAGAATTATGAACAAGTGAAGACCTGCTAAACATTTCAAGTCAAGAATAAATGAGTGAATCCTGGAACCCAGATTGTGGGATCAAAATATCAGTTTCCAAATAAAAGAATCAGCATTACTTGGAGGAATGACTTAGTCTCAGGCTCGGAAGAACAAAACAAAAGACATGCGTTTGTCACATCAGAAACTGAAGAAGCTAACGAAACCTAAATCAAAAGGACTTAGGCATAAACATGAAAATGTTTTGAAGGTCAGTGATGGGCCATTTTCATTTGTCAATGGCAACTGGGCATTTGTAATATCAGTAAGATTAACAATCACAATCCATATATGGATTAGAAAACACCAAATATGTTTAAATCCACAGAGCTCATAATGACACTAATAACAAACAAAAATTAAAGATGCTTTGTCACCTTTGGAGAATGGTTGGGCACCAACTTACTACTTCAGAACTAGGTAATAATAGGAAAGAATCAGGCATTTTTCCTACACTTCGTATATAAACTATTTCTCAGGGTAGTCAAATAGTTGTCTGGGGAAGCTTCTCTTTACAGAAATATTCTAGATTACAAATAAGAAGGGAGTGGTAGAATTAAAATATCACCACTTTAAACCTCAGTGATTTAACAGATCCAGGCAATGATCATTAATAGCTGCTAACTTCACAAAAGAAGCTTATCAGACACAAACGGAATAATCATACATTACATGTCTACTTAGTGGAAAAGTACACCGTCAACCATGAAGAATTCTTGCCTAAAAATTGGGTCTGAGTATGATCAATTTTTTAGCTCTAAACTACCTATGATAGAAAATACAAAGGATACAGGAACAAGTGAAGTTCTAGGGATGAATTACTAAATTCTAGACTGTTGGAAATACTACTGAACAGGTGATCTAGGTTCTTTTGTACATAAACTGCAAGAAGAGATACATGAATCAGAGATTTAAAATTCACAGGGGCACCTGGGTGGCTCAGTTGGTTAAGCGTCCGACTTCGGCTCAGGTCATGATCTCACGTCTGTGAGTTCGAGCCCCGCGTCGGACTCTGTGCTGACAGCTCAGAGCCTGGAGCCTGTTTCAGATTCTGTGTCTCCCTCTCTCTCTGACCCTCCCCCATTCATACTCTGTCTCTCTCTCTGTCTCAAAAATAAATAAATGTTTAAAAAAATTATAAAATTCACAACCAATTGCAGCATGGTCTTATTTAGATCCTGATTTGAACAAAGGGAATGCAAGCAGAAGGAAGGAAGGAAGGAAAGAGAAAGAATAAATTGGGGGAGTCTGAATAATCATTTGATATAAGGTATTACATTAACATTTTAGCATCTGATACTTACAAACATTTTTATTTATTTTTATTTATTTATTTTTTAACTCACGGACCGCAAGATCATGACCTGAGCCGAAGTCGGCCGCCCAACCGACTGAGCCACCCAGGCGCCCCTCTTACAAACATTTTTAAAGTCTTTTAAAGTTACATGCTGAAATATTTTTAGATGAAATAATATGTGATTGCTTCATTTACAATACCCAAGATATGGGAACAACCTAAGTGTCCACCAATGGATGAATGGATAAAGAAGATGGGGCATATATGAACAATGGAACATTATTAAGCCATTTAAGAAAAGAGGAACTCTTACCATTTGCTACCATTTGCCACAACACAGACAGACCTTGAGGGCATTATGCTAAGTGGGGTAAGTCAGAGAAAGACAAATACTGTATGAAACTCATATGTGGAATCTAAAAAAGCCATATTCATAAAAACAGAGTAGAATGGTGGTTACCAGGAGCTGGGGTGGTAGTGGTGGGGAATTAGGAAGATGTTGTTTAAGGGTATAAACTTGCAGCCTGCGGCTAAATAAATTCTGGAGATCTAATGTACAACGTAGTGATTACAGTCAACAACACTGTATTGTAACTTCAGAATTGCTAAGGGACTAGATCTTTATTGCTCTCGCCACACAAAAGACATATTATGTGCATGAAAGAGATGTTAGCTGACACTACAATGGTAATCATATTGGGATATATAAATGTATCAACATAAATACAGTGTACACCTTAAACTTATACAATGTTATGTCAATTATATCTCAATAAAAAAATGTATGTGGTTGCTTCAAAATAACCCAGGGGCTTGAAGAGAGTGGGTGGTCGTATAGTTGAAACAAGAATGACCAAAGTTGACCATTGTGGTACCTAGTGATGGGTACACTGGGGTTCATTACACATTTCTCTATGTTTGAAAATTTTGTATATATTTGAAATTTTCCTTCAAACAAAATTAACAGATCTATTGTGCTTATTATCAAATGATTTCTGTTTGGGTGAGAAGCTGGGCTGTTACCTAAGGTCATTATTAATTTAATAATTCTTATTGTCTATGAAGATAAAATAAGTAGAAAAATGTCAGGGATTTGGTTGTTGAGGGTAGCACCTGGGTTTACATAATCCCTCTCAAGGCTTCATTCTCCCATGTGTTAAAAACAAGACAACAGGCCCAAATTGGGAGTTGCTTATGCAACATGGTGACATGCTCGGCCCCATGTCACCAAACTGAGACTGAACTTAATTACAGTTCCACTCCCAGAAATGGAATCTTAAACCAGTCAGTCAGGAATCACCTGATCAGCACTGGTTAGGTAATCTCCCTGATTAGCCCCTGACGTCCCCTAGAGGCAAGTAACCTGCTCCCTTCTGCCTGTAAAAGTATTTCATTTTGCACAGCTCTGTGGAGCTCCTTTCTATCCGCTAGATCAGACACTGCCTGATTCACAACCCATTGATTAAAGCCAGTAAGATCTTTAAAATGTACTCACTTGAATTTTTTAAACACGTGTGATCCTAAAAAGAAGTGACAATTGTTTAAGAAATGACTAAACATAGAAGAGACCATGTTATCTTTCAAATTTGTACCAACCTTTAAATGTCATCATATTTTCAGTGAATGAGCTGACCAGGACACGTGCACCAAAAGATTCCTTGAACCAACCTGGGTAATCTTCACCAAATATTTTGATGTTCCTACTCAGTATCCCAACATCAGCTGCTAACGTGTAGCTCTGACCTGTTCCAGGAACATGGTATCTTTCAGCTACAACAGAAAGGACAGCTAGATTATTACCAATGCTGAGAAATACCTGTGTTTATCAGTTCCTTTGTAATTCACAGGCCACATAAATTTCTAATATGCCAAAAGTCAACACAAATGTGTGAATTAATTAGATTTGCATGCTTAAACATACATAGATGGCAGACTGAAATTATGATAGTTTTAATTTTTTTCTTTCCAAGTTTTTATTTAAATTCCAGTTAACATATAGCATAATATTGGTTTCACGTGTAGAATTTGGTTATACAACACTTACGTACAACACCCGGTGCTCATCCCAAGTGCCCTCCTTAATCTCTCTCACCTATTTAACCGATCCCCCCCCACACCTGCCCTCTCGTAACCATCAGCTTGTCCTCTATACTTAAGAGTCTGTTTCTTGCTTTTCCTGTCTTTCTTCCCCCCCCCATATTCATTTGTTTTGTTTCTTAAATTCCACGTATGAGTAAAATCACATGGTATTTGTTTTTCTCACACTTACTTGTTTCACTTAGCTTAATACCCCCTAGCTCCATCCACGTTGTTGCAAATGGCAAGATTTCACTCTCCTTTATGGTTGAATAATACTTCACTGTGTATATATGTACGTATGTATATACATATATACCACATCTTCTTTATCCATTCATCAGTCAATGGATATTTTGGCTCTTTCCATAATTTGACTATTGTAGATAATGTTGCTAGAAACATCAGGGTACATGTATCCCTTTGAATTACTATTTTTGTATCCTTTGGGTCAATACCAGGTAGTGCAATTGCCAGATCATAGATGGTTCTATTTTTAACTTTCTGAGGAACCTCCATAGTGTTCTCCAGAGTTGTTGCAGCAATTTGCATTCCTACCAACAGTGCAAGAGAATTCCCCTTTCCCCACATTTTCTTCAACACCTATTATTTCCTGTATTGTTAATTTTAGCCATTCTGACTTGTGTGAGGTGATATCACACCAGTTGTAGTTTTGATTTGATGATGAGTGATGTTGAGCATCTTTTGATGTGTCTTTTAGCCATCTGGATATCTTCTTTGGAAAAATGTCTTTTCATGTTTTCTGCCTATGCTTTAATTGGATTATTTGTTTTTTAGGTGTTGAGTTGTATAAATTCTTTATATATTTTGGATACTAACCCTTTATCAGATATGCCATTATTCCCCCATTGTGCAGGATGCCTTTTAGTTTTGTTGATTGTTTCCTTCACTGTGCAGAAGCTTTTTATTTTGATGAAGTCCCAATAGTTTATTTTTACTTTTGTTTTCCTTGCCTCAGGAGATATATCTAGTAAGAAGTTGCTACGGCCTATGTCAAAGCACTTACTGCCTGTGTTCTCCTCTAGGATTTTAATGGTTTATTGTCTCACATTCAGGTTTTTAATCCATTTTGAATTTGTTTTTGTATATGGTATAAGAAAGAGGTCCTCTTTCATTCTTTTGCATGGTGCTTCCAGTTTTCCTAACATAATTTGTTGAAGAGACTTTTTCCCATTGGATATTCTTTCCCGCCTTGTTGAAGATTAGTTGACCACAGAGTTATGGGTTCATTTCTGGATTTTCTATTCTATTCCATTAATCTATGTGTCTGTATGTGTGCCAATACCATACTGTCTTAATAATTATAGCTTTGTAATATAGCTTGAAGTCCAGAATTATGATGCATCTGGCATTACTTTTCTTTTCCAAGACTGCTTTGCCTATTCAGGGTCTTTTGTGGTTCCATACAAATTTTGGGATTGTTTATTTTAGCTTTGTGAAAAATGCTGGTGGTATTTTGATAGGGATTGGATTAAAAGTATAGATTGCTTTGGGTAATATAGACATTTTAACAATATTTGCTATTCCATTGCACAAGCATGGACTGTTTTTCCATTTCTTTGTGTCTTCTTCAATTTCTTTCATCAGTGTTTTATACTTCAGAGTACAGATCTTCACCCCTTTAGTTATGTTTATTCTTAGGTATCTTATGGTTTTTGGTGCAATTGTAAATGGAACTGATTCCTTGATTTCTCTTTCTGCTGCTTCATTATTGGCGTATAGAAATGCAAAAGATTTCTGTATGTTGACTTTTGCATCTATCTTCATCAGGGATATTAGCCTGTAGTTCTCTTTTTTAGTGGAGTCTTGGTCTGGTTTTGGGATCAGGGTAAAGCTGGCCTTGTAGAATGAGTTTGTAAGTTTCCTTCTATTTCTGTTTCCTTGGAATAGTTTGAGAAGAATAGTTATTAACTCGCTAAATGTTTGGCAGAGTTAAACTATAAAGCCATCTGGCTCAGGATGGGAGATTTATTTATTGGGAGATTTTTCACTACTGATTCAACTACTTTGCTAGTTATCAGTTTGTTCAAGCTTTCTATTTCTTCCTGTTTCAGTTTTGGTAGTACATATGTTTCTAATAATTTCTCCATTTCTTCTAGGTTGTCCAATTTGTTGGCATATAATTTTCCATAATATTCTCTTACAGTTGTTTGTATTTCTGTAGTACTGGTTGTTAATTTATCCTCTCATTTGTGATTTTATATATTTGGGCCCTTTCCTCTTTTCCTTTTGATATGTCTGGTTAGGGGTTATCAATTTTATCAATTTTTTCAAAGAACCAGCTCCTGGCTTCATTGATCTGGTCTATTTTTTTAGTTTCTATATCATTTATATCTGCTTTAATCTCAATTATTTTCCTTCTGTTGGATTTTGGCTTCAATTGTTCTTTTTCTAGCTCCTTTTAGTACGAGGTTAGGTTATTTATTGGAGATTTTTCTTGCTTCTTAAAGTAGGCCTGTATTGCTATATACTTCCATCTAATGACTGCTTTTGTTGCATCCCAAGGGTTTTGGACCATCGTGTTTTCATTTTCATTTGTTTCCATGTATTTTTAATATCTTTTTTAATTTCTGTATTGATCCATTCATTTTTACCAGGATGTTCTTTAACCTCCATATATTTTTGGTCTTTCCAAAGTTTTTCTTGTGGTTGACTTCAAGTTTCATAGCATTGTGATCTGAAAATATACATGGTATGATTTCAATCTTTTTGTACTTATTGAGGCCTGATTGGTGACCCAGTATATGGTCTATTCTGGAGTTCCATGTGCACCTGAAAAGAATGTGCATTCTGCTATTTTAGGATGAAATGTTCTGAATATATCTGTTAAGTCCATCTGGTCCAGTGTGTCATTCAAAGCTATTGTTTCCTTGTTGACTTTCTGCTTAGATGATCTGTTCATTGTTGTAAGTGGGGTGTTAAAGCCCCTACTATTACTGTATTATTATCAATTAGTTCTTTATGTTTGTTCTTGTTTTATATATTTGGGTTCTTTCATGTTGGGGGCACAAATACTTACAATTATTAGATCTCGTTGGAGTGTTCCCTTTATTATGATATAGTGCTCTTCTTCATCTCTTGTTACAGTCTTTGTTTTTAAATCTAGTTTGTCTGATATAAGTATTGCTACTCTGCCTTTCTTTTGACATCCATTTGTGTGATAAATGTTTCTCCATCCCCTCACTTTCAATCTGCAAGTGTCTTTAGTTCTAAAATGAGACTCTTGTAGGCAGCATATAAATGGGTCTTTTTTTTTTTAATTCATTCTGACACCCTATGTCTTTTGATTTGACTGTTTAATCCATTTACCTTCAGAGTAATTATTGATAGGTATGTATTCAGTGTCATTTTATTACTTGTTTTGTTTTGTTTCTGGAGATTTCTCTGTTCCTTTCTTGTCTTTGTCACTTTTGGTCTTTCCTTTCCACATAGAGTCCCTTTTACTATTTCTTGGAGGGCTAGTTTAATGGTCATAAAGTTCTTTAGATTTTGTTAGTCTGGGAAACTCTTTGTGTCTTTTTCTATTCTGAATGAAAGCCTTGCTGTCATAGAGTATTCTTGGCTGCAGATTTTTCCCATTCAGCATGTTGAATATATTATGCCACTCCCTTTTGGCCTGCCAGGTTTCTGTTGAGAGATCTGCAGCTAGCCTTATGAACTCTCCCTTGTAAGTTAGGGACCACTTTTGTCTTACTGCTCTTAGAATTTTTTCCTTTATCACTATATTTTGCAAATATAATTACAATATGTCTTGGTGTTGGCCTGCTTTGTTGATTTTGATGGGAATTCTCTGTGCCTCCTGGATCTGGATATCTGTTTCCTTCTCCAGATTAGGGAAATTTTCTATTATTTCCCCAAATAAATTTTCTTCCTTCTTTTCTCTCTCTTCTTTATCTGGGACTTCTATAATATAAATGTTGTTACATTTGATGGGAGTCACTGAGTTCCCTAAATCTATTCTTGTGATCCATAGTTCTTTCTCTCTTTTGTTCAGCTTTATTTTCCATTATTCTAGCTTCTATATCACTTATTCATTCCTCTTCTCCTTCTATTCTTGTGTTCATTGCTTCCAGTCAGTTGCAAATTTCAGTTATTGCATGTTTCATTTCAATTTTTTTTTAACTATTTTATATCTGTGGTAAGTCCCTTCCTGACATCTTCCATTCTTTTCCTAATCCCAGTGAGTATCCTTATGATTGTTGCTTTAAATTCTCCATCAGATATGTTATTTATATCAGTTTCACTTAGATCTCTGGATGTGACCTTATCTTTTTCTTTCATGTGGGATGAATTCCTCCATCTTGGCATTTTGTCTAAATTTCTGTCTTCTTCTTTGTGTTAGAAAAGTCTGTTATGTGTCCTGCTACTTAGATGGTTTTATGAGGAAAAGATCATGTCTCTAGTGTCTGCTGGATGTACACTGCTATAGTGTTTTGGCTGCTATCCTTCAGGCTAGTTGTCTGCAGAGGCTCTCCTTGCCTGCAGTGGGCAGTGTTTGGTACTTGGCCATAGTGTGCCGGGTTTTAAGTAGGTTTGCTCTGGTCTGCCTGTTAAGTGAGACCTGATGCTACTTCCACTAGAACTGAAGCCCTGCAGAAGTCTCTGGTCAGGAGACATAGTATGGGCAGGAATTTCTGCTGGTCTTTTAAGGAAGGGGCCCACCATGCTGGGATTGGGGCACACTTGACTGAGAAGGGCCATACTGGTAGAGCACAGCAGTGTGGGAGCTGGTGTAAGTAGACTAGGCAACCAGTGTTGGTGCTGTGCTGTTTACTGAAGGTGGTTCTGTGTTTATGCTGAGGGACAGGGGTGGGAAATGGTGCTAGGCAGCTCCTTTGTCCCCAGAGAGGAGTCTCCAGGCACAATCCCTCTCAGGGAAGCACTCCCAAAACAGCAAATAATCTCCCTGCTGTATGTCCCAGACATTTTTCAGATTGTTGTTTCCACACTGTCTGTCCCCCACCCCCACCCCCCGGTTGTCTGCCTGCCTTCACTTCAGGAGCAGGGTAGTGCCCTCAGGGCTCTATCCCAGGCAAGCCTGCTGACTTTTAAAACTCCAGGCTTTAGGAACATGGTGTGATGGGGACCTGCACTGGTCTTCTGAGGGAGAGGCCCACCGCCCTGTGACTGAGGCTGGCTTGACCAAGAAGGGCAGTCCCGCCAGAGCACAGGGGTGTGGGACTCGGAAGAGGCAGGCCAGGCAGCCAGTGTCAGAGACCAGCTGTATGTGGCTCTGCAGCTATGCTGAGGGACAGGGAAGGGAAACGAGGCCCCTGGATGGCTGAGACAGAGACGCATCTCCATGAATTCTACCTTTCACAGAACTGCTCCAAGAAGAGGGAACAGTCTCTCCCTGTGTTTTAGGCATTCCTCAGATTCTGCCAGCTGCCTCCCAGGTTGTTTGCCTGCCTTCTTTCCAGGAGCAGGGTAGAACCTTAAGGGCTTTATACAAGCCATGCCCACATACCTTTAAAACTCTAGTCTTCCAGACCTGCTGGTTGCAAAAACTCACAAAAATCAGCCCCTCTGTTTTCCTAGGCAATAACTTTGAGGAAGTGTTCTCCTCGTGCTTACCCCTGTGTGCTATGCTCTCTCTTGCCTTTCTCCATGACCAGGGTTCCCTCCTCTCCACAGCACCTCCACAGTGATTCGTTTCTCTTCTAACCCATGTCTCTGCACCTCCTACTTTCTTTCTCCATGTGGCTTCTCTGTCTAGTTGTAGAGTTTGTTCTGTCAGTCTTCAGGTTGATTTCTTGGGTATTCAGAATGATTTGACAGTTATCTAGTTGTGTTCAAGGGACACGATGAGTCTATAGCATCTTCCTATTACGTTGCCATCTTAGATCCCCCCATAATACTTTTTAATTTATAAAATGAAATAAATAAAAAGCATTTCTTCTGTTTACACCAAAAGTATGATTATAATCAGCAATTATGAAGTTATTGTTTACTTGGTAGTAACAATACCAATATTGTAGTAACAATAACAATAACTTCAAATTATAAATTAAATCACTGTTGTAAGGCCAAGTTGAGAAAATGAAGTAGAGAAGTAAAATAATTTGTCCAAGGTCATATGGATAATCAGAAGCACACAGATATTATCTTTTATGATGCCTGAACTTTGGTTTGTTCCAATTTTCCTATAGCATATTTTATACTGATCACATTTTTTTACAAATGTGTAGTAGCATATCAAGCGCAGTCTATACACTTATATCTTAATGATTTGTAAAATATAATCTAAATTACATTCTACACTTCTAGAACTCTTACTCAAAATTTTAAGGCAAGCAGGTGTATTTCAACAGAAATAAATGTTTGGTAGTTTAAATGAAAGAATCTATAATGTCAAACTTATAAAAACAACTTGTTTTATAATTACAGTGTTGGTCAACAAGCTTTTTCCTTTTGATTTAAAAAAATGTGTGACATAGAATGATAGATACATATGCTTCCATCAAAATACTGGCATTAAAATTTCTTTGAAGTTTCTTTTCCATGAACGTCAAACATCTGCCTATCAATCATGCCACATTATAGCTGAAGTTCTCATGAGTACCAGAAGCATCTGTATGGCTTTTCTAACATAACACCCCTGTCTGCTACCACTTTCTTAGATTCAGATGAAAGTAGAATGTCAAATGGGGAAAGAGTGGGTGCTGGGATAGCCCTGATCCTGTAAGTTGAAAGATCATCTTCAGATGATTCTGATGAATTCCTTCTATCCTTGAGAATTATGGTTCTACCATTTTGTTGTAGCTTTTCTAAATGCAGTTATAGGTGAGAAATGTGTTAACAAAACAAATTGGGACAAAGATTCTCTTGGCTCAAGGGTTCTCAAAATTCACGTGGATGAGAATCACCTAGAAGCTTGCTTAAAACAGAAAGTGCTAACTTTACCCCCATGGGACGTTACATGTTAGTCTTTGCTGAATATTTGCTGAATGAATGAATGCATATAGCAGGGACTATTGGAAGCCAATACAGTAGTGCCCCTTGGGTACTAGTACCAATCAGAGTGAAATGTTCCTCAAAAATGTTAGATTTTTAAATCAAATAGTTGTAATTACAAAGGAGATCACTAAAAATGTGGACATTTCAAGGCATGTTAATTACATATCTATTTAAAGAACAGCTACTTACCAAGGTGAGTGTAGGAAAGGGTATCATTGAGAATCAGAATTTTCTGGTCATGCAGGACTTTAATGATACTTCTAGTTTCTGTCTGGTGGAAATCATAGCTTGTAGTTGTTATCACAATCTCTTCTCCCTCCTTAGAAAAATTCAAGTGCCAAATTCAAGAACAATTTTCAAAATAGGTTTCTATTTCTTAATAATAACTTTTAAAATTCTAATTTAATTTATATCTGATTAGCAACATGGTATTATCAGAAAGAACAAACATACATTGAGGTCTCTAAAAATAAATATGCTTGTGTTTGATATGAAGAATTCTAAATTATGATTTATCTCAACATCTCCTCAAATTTAATTCAGTCACTAAATAAAATCACAGGCAATATACTTTTAAGAAATTAAATAGATCAAAGCAAATATATTCATATTTATATTAAAAACTGGTCAGTACAATATTCTTAAATTTTGCCAGTTTTTTTAATATAATTAACTATTACTTGATATTCCTGAAATATGGGAAAGACACACATAAAAAATTTTTTTCCATTCAAAAACTTTCATATTTTCCTTTCATAACTAAAGATAAATAGTGTTCTTTATATATTCTGAAGGACCTTTAAAATCCCAATTTTTAAATGCCTACTATCAGGTCAGCTTCTGAGTGCAAGTTAATGCAAAATATATGTTTCTTATCTGATCAATCCTATGGAAAAAAAATGTGCATGAGAATAAAAAAGAAACCTTTGTAAGTTGACCCACTGTGTGTATTCAGTTCCCACCACATAATATTTCCTGTACCTGCCAATCCACAGCATCCATTAGAGATAGGACTTTGGAACCAGCCTCTGCAGTTTCTGAGAGCTTAGTTTTATATATTGAACGTGGAAATCCATGAAGATCCAGCTCACCAAACACCCCTGAAATAGAAAAGCTTCTATTTATTCACCACATAGTACTGAGTTAGGTGCTAAGATAAAATGAAACCATTCATTTTAATAAATGATTGGATATTTTAGAATGAATGGAATGAAGTTGGATATCTGCTCAGGGTTATACAAGATGGCTTTGGCTCTTTGAGCCACTTCTAGGAATCTGGTCCATAGAAATTAAAGCCAGCACACAAGGATACATGAATGAGAATGCCCACCATAATCCTAGAAAATATTGGAAAAATGGAATAAATCTAAATGTACATCAATAAGAGAATGATGGAATAAATTATAATATACTAATACATTAGGGTAATATGCTATAAAAAGAAAGAGTGTTATCTGTAAATATTGACGTAGAAAGATATCCATAACATGTTAACTGAGAAAGAAAACTGCATAGGAATATATTTAGTTTGACCATGTTTTTGTAAAAGGCACAATACTATAACCACAAATCAATATATGCAATATGAATGTACACATATATAAAGAACATGAGAAGACATGTAAAAACTGCTAATTTTTTACATGATACTAGATACTAGTTTCCTCATGATGGGGTAGTATTGGAAAGATGTATACTTTTTCTTAATATTTTTTATTGATATCGTTTATGTTGTTTGAAATGTTACTTTTGAAACAAAAAAATAAACACATAAAAGCAAGTTCTTTTTAAGATGGAATTTGTCTGCCTTGGAACACTTACCAGTGGAGAGCTGACTCCTTCAGTCAAAGCCATTTTTTATGCCCCTATTTACTGATGGTCACTGTTTAGAAATTGTATGGCAAAGCGACTGCAGCACATGCTTGTATGTATCTTTCCAACAGATATGCAGCAGTGTTAATAAACTTGGTTATTAATCATGACCAAATAAACCCTCTCAGTTCCTTTACTTTCCAGGCTCAGATAGGAATACGTACAGCCATACACATCCAACAGGAAAGTATAAAGTTCAGCAACAGTTGTGACAGGATAACTGATGGCAGTCAACTGATTCACAGATTATTAACACTATAAGTAGAATAATGTGTAGAAAAGTTACCTTTTAAGGGAAAAGCACTAAGATATGAGAAAGTATGATTATTTATAAAAAGAGACAGTTATAAAGAAAACCAGATTGGAGAAATAATACACATATGGAGAGATTAATATTAGTTTTGCAATGAATTATATTTTGGTTTCAGATACGCACATCTATACCTATTTTAGTGTGACATGATTTATTTAAACATTTTAAAATTTATTTTTATAATGCTTTACTATAAATAAATGTCTGTAAAGTCTTCTGATACCATAACATCATGAACTGGTAAGTATTTCAGTGCCATATGTCTTAAAATAGATTCTCAGGGCAACTGGGTGGCTCAGTTGGTTGAGCGTCTGACTTCAGCTCAGGTCATGGTCTTGTGGTTTGTGAGTTCGAGCCCCGCATCGGGCTCTGTGCTGACAGCTCAGAGCCTAGGGCCCGCTTCAGATTCTGTGTCTCCCTCTCTCTGACCCTGCCCCGCTCATACTCTGTCTCTGTCTCTCTCTCTCTCTCAAGAATAAATAAACATTAGGGGCGCCTGGGTGGCTCGGTCGGTTAAGCGTCCGACTTCGGCTCAGGTCATGATCTCACGGTCTGTGGGTTCTAGCCCCGCGTCGGGCTCTGAGCTGACAGCTCAGAGCCTGGAGCCCGTTTCAGATTCTGTGTCTCCCTCTCTCTGTGACCCTCCCCCGTTCATGCTCTGTCTCTCTCTGTCTCAAAAATAAATAAACATTAAAAAAAAAAATTAAAAAAAAAAGAATAAATAAACATTAAAAAAATTAAAAAAAATAGATTCTCAAAACTGACATGATACTTTTGGTATCTGGAAACACATACCTAAGACCTTTGATCCTTGATTTGGTCCTTCTGGAAGTGCCCAGTCTGGAGTAAAATGATTTCCTCTAAGAACAATCTGTAATTCTCCTTTAAAAGGGTTATCTTCCCAGCCACCAATCAATCTACCTCCCTGCAGTGAAGCAGAAAATTGTTAATACTTAAAAATTGGGCAGAAAAAAATTTCACCCATAAAAATGGAATTAGAAAGATACTGGTAGCCTCCTCTAGTAAAAATGAATGAAATTTGTTATACAAAGAACAGTATTGTATCTGGAAGCGACCTTGATTTAACCCTGTCACTTTGGGATAGGCTGCTTAAATGATTTTTCGAAGTCGGACTTACTAGCTACTTATTGTCAGCACTGTCTTAAAGCTGAGACCTGCTTAGACCTAAACTAGTGCTACTGGACAGATGACGTTTTATTTTAGCACAATATGACATATATGAAGTACACTCCTCACAATTCCAAGCTGTGCCCATTAGGAGGCCTCATTGTTTTGTTTTTTCAAATTTTTATTTAAATTTTAGTTAACATATAGTGTAATACTGGTTTAAGTAGTAGAATTTAGCGATTCATCACTTACATACAATATCTACTACAAGTGCCCTCCTTAATGCCCATCATCCATTTAGCCTACCCCCCACCCATCTCCCTCTGTCAACCCTGTTTGTTCTCTTAATGGTTTGTTTCCCTCTCTCCCTCTTTTTTTTTCCCCCTTTCCCCTATGTTCATCTATTTCGTTTCTTAAGGAGCCCTCTTTGTTGATAATAATAGCTACTACTAAATGCTTGCTGATTCTCTGCCAGGCATAATGTGTAAGGCTTTACATACATTATATCATTTGACCTTTACACTAAGCCCATGAATTGCTGTTATTATTCTCACTTGATAGGGGAGAAAACTGTTGCTAAAAGCGGTCATTACCCAAGGTTCCCAACTGAGGTAAGGACTCAGTCGTACCTTTAATTTACCTCAAAGCTCATGCATCTAAATACTAAAATACTGCATATCTTTAAAGCAGTAAAGGCCTAGTTTTAGCAAAGAAAAGTTACTACTACTTTTATTTTCTTAGGACACTTAACAGCTTTTTGGCTAGGCCATTGTTTTTAATTAACAATAAAAACTGACAGAACAATTCAACCAATTATACTGTTACATATTCAAGACAGTCTGAGCTTTATGAGAGAATGAGGTGATTGTTCCAAACAACTGAAATATTTTTAGTAATCTTCTCCTGTTGTCATAATTCCATCTATGTCCATTCATTTTAAGAAACACTGTTTTCTTAAAAAAAGAAAAGGTTTATGGGGCGCCTGGGTGGCTCAGTTGGTTAAGCGTCCAACTTCAGCTCAGGTCACGATCTCGCGGTCCATGAGTTTGAGCCCCATGTCGGGCTCTGGGCTGATGGCTCAGAGCCTGGAGCCTGCTTCCGATTCTATGTCTCCCTCTCTCTCTGCCCCTCCCCCATTCACGCTCTGTCTCTCTCTGTCTCAAAAATAAAATAAACGTTAATGTTAAAAAAAAAAAAAAAAAAAAAAAAAAAGAAAAGGTTTAAATTTTTTATTTTTTTTCCACAACTCCTGGAATTGGATTCTCTGGTTGTTGGAGCAAGTTGTGGTTTAGCTTTACCTAACAATAATACAAATATTCTACGTAGGATTAAAAATGGGCAAACTTCACAGTAAAAAGTAGCATAATTACTCCCTAAGGAATGTGTGGCCACCAGTTTAAAGGGCAGCAGAAATATATTGGACTTATATCATAGGTTAGAGCCAGTTGTGTTTTTTATTCACATCGATGGAACATATGTTCTTATAGTTTTTTTAATGTTAACTTATTTGAGAGAGAGAGAGAGAGAGAGACAGAAAGCGAACGGGGAAAGAGCAGAGAGAGAGGGAGACACAGAATCCGAAGCAGACTCCAGGCTCTAAGCTGTCAGCACAGAGCCTGACGCGAGGCTAGAACTCACAAACTATGAGATCATGACCTGAGCTGAAGTCTGACGCTTAACCGACTGAGCCACCCAGGCACCCCTATAATTTTTTCAGTAAATCTCCAACATCCTAGAATTAGACTAATAAAGGTATAAATTGTAAGACCCTTCCTCCTACCTGAAGCAATATGTAGGTAGCATTTAGAACAACTTTTCTGTAAGAAGACTCTGCAGCTCCCACACTGTGTTTATCTTCCAGTTCTAGAACTCCCCAAATAATGAGACTTTCCATTGGCGGAATATCTGTGTCTGCTACAATCCATGTTCCTATAAAACAATGCTTTATTATGAGAAATATAACATAATCCATAAACTATTGCCTGTAGATAAAAACAATGACAACCTTATCAGTGAGCCCTGGTTTTGAAGTTTGCAACCCTTTTTCCACACAATGACTTATTCTTATCTCTCCCAGGAAATGTTATCCTTAATCTTCAGGTTGAAATCCACATAAAACCCAGAAGGCTAGGTCTGGTACCCAGGACACAATAATAGAATCCATCTCTTCACATTTGCTCTTTCCCCAAGGTGTGCTGCTTAAAGGTGGAATGTAACTATTGTCGTATCTATCCTAACGTCACATAAATATAGGCATTTCATTTACTTACATTTATATACTTACCTTCAGGAATAACCACATTTGCCCCTGGGTGAGGTATGGTATAATTATTTTCTCGAGATGATTGCCAAAAAGAATCATTTGACCATAAGCTGAAAAGAGAAGAGAAATGATTCCATTAAGTACTATCTCTATATACTTAATGACCATCTCCTTCCGGTGTACCACTATAATAGATGTTTCGGGGACGACAGAATGTAAATTAGAGAATTTATACATTGTCACTAAGCAGACGAGCTGATAGGTGCAATTGGTAGGACACTTAACACATATGACTACATATACAGCTTTTTTTTCTCCATCGAAGAAAACTTCCTTTCCATCTACAGTCTGAATCACTTTTTCTCCCACTAAATCCTCATTGTAATACCCTCATTTTGGCTAAGATGTAAATTACTTAATTTCCTTATAAGATTTCACATGACAGAAAGTGAAAAGAAATGTATCCTGGGGCACCTCGGTAGCTTAGTCAGTTAAGCACCCAACTCTTGATTTCAGCCCAGGTCATGATCTTGCAATTCATGAGTTTGAGCCCTGCAACTGGGCTCTGTGTCAGCATGGAGTCTGCTTGGGATTCTCTCTCTCTCTCTCTCTCTCTCTCTCTCTCTCTCTCTGAATGTCTCTGGCTCACTCTCTCTTTCTCTTTCTCTCAAAAAATAAAATAAAATATTTTTTTGAAAAAGAAAAGGAATGCATCCTTTGTCCATTTAAAGACCCTTACATGTGGTGCTACTGCATGGGGAAAGGGGAAATAGGATATGGTCAGTTAGATTCTGTGAAGGGAGGGATGGAATTGGCGATGTGAATTGGCAATGATGAGTCAATGAGGTTAAGCCCCTGGGCTGGAGTCAGGGATGGTAGGTGTACAACCAGAGTGAGGGTTATGTTAAACTGAAATAGATATAAAAAGTGCTTTGGGGGAGAGGCAGTCTCCTCTTTTCATCACTATACTTTCCAGAAACCACCTCAAGTCCAAATTGTTGTAAAGAATATTATTATAAAGGTGATGATATTTTCCTACTGGAAAACATTCACAATCAGTGGTTGCTTCCTTAGCTAGTAAAAACTTTAAAAATTCTATGATACTAATTCTGGAATTCTAAAAAAGGGTCAATATACAGTTTGGTTAAAAGTGTACTTGTAGTATACATTTGAATTACTAATTTTATCATTAAGAAATGTGTTAATCAAAAATTCTGTTACAAAAATTTGTTTTAATAGTTTTAAAACTGAGGTTAGCAGTTAGACTGACAATAATACATTATTTTTCAAGAAGCAATTTTAGGGAAGGTTTGTTTAAGGTTGTATCTTTCTAACTAAATAACCTGGCCAGCATTGTACAGATTGGATAATTGATTTTATCTAGCTCTTCTCAAGATTAATAGCCTTTCATTCTTACCCCTACCAGCACTATACCATGCATTTTATACATTCTTCTTCTTACTGCCCATCGTTATAATCAATGAAATGAAGCCTAATACTTCTTAAACTAAGCATATGTGTGTTGAATAGCTAGAGCTTTACATCCTAATCTTGAGGTACCAGCTCTGGATCAAGATTCTGTTTGTTTTTACTGATAGCATTATCTGCATAATACTAATTAACAAATCCAATTATAGCCATTTCTAGAGAGCAGAACTCATACTATGAAAGGGAAAAACCCTATTCTAAGACCTATTCACATAGCATAACAACATATTCCTCTATCACATTCTGGTCTAGACCAATCTAAACCTATTATGTGAGTCATAATGAATATTAATTAAATTTTCAACTATTTTTTCTACCCTAGACTACATAAGGGCTTTTTGGTCAATAACCCTGATGGCCCATGTCTCTTACAAAGCTCTCTAGAGTCTTTTCATGAGCCTTTCTTCACTGTCCCTCTGTAATGCTGACAGAGTAGCAAAAGTGGTCTTTCCAAAATGCAATTTGGAGTATGTTACTTCTCAGCTGAAAATCATTTAAAAGCTTCTACTTCTTAATACTAACTGCCTGCCTGAGCTGAATGGTCTGATGTCTACCTGTTTCCAACAATATTTCCAGGCTACTCTCTTCTGCTCACCAGGGTCCAACCATGCTGATTTTCTCTCTGTTCCTAGATATACCACACTCTTTCCCACTTCAGGGCCAAGATGCTTCCTTGGCTTAGAACACTCCTCTCCCACCCTTCCCATGGTCCTCTCTTCCTCACCCTTTGGCTCTCAGCTGGAATTTCCCATCCTTTCTAACCATTCCACCCAAAGGAGGTCCCTGTCATGTTGCTCTCTGTCCCAGCCCCTAACCATTGCCCTTATAACCTTTATTACAACTTACACTCATGTGCTTTATTTTCTCTTTACTTTTTTGTTTCTTTGCTTTCTTTTGTTGGCATCTATCTCTTTGGATAGAATGTGAGTGCAATGAGGGCAGGGACCACATCTTTGTTGTTTACAATGGACTCCCCAATGCTCAGCACAGTGTCTGGGGCATAGCAGGTGCTCAGCACATTTTTTTTAAATGATTGGGTTAATATATAAATAAATTCAATTATTCTTTTTGTATAGTAGCTACTGTAGTATGTCTATATTTTGAAATGTAATTCACCTAATAAGAAATATTGAGGCATACTTGATGCATAGTAGTAGGCTCTTAAGTGCCCACTAAATGTTAGCTTTTATCATCACTAACATTATTTTTATGATTACTTGTCCATAAAGGACAAAAATAACATAAAATCAGGATCATACCTTTAAGGGTCTTAAAGGCTAGTACAGTCATCACATACTAGTTCCATGATGTATGGTAATTGCTATAACACAAGGTAGAGATGACATTTCACATGAGACATAAAGGTAAAGGTCTGTGTAAGTTTCAAAGACAGAAAAATCATTTTTAACTAGGAGAATTAACATACATTAGGGAATCAAACATTTGAACTAAAATAAGTTGTATTACAAGATTTGGCCATGATAGTTATTCTAGACAAAGAAGACATGACCTGCTAAGAAAGCATTGGATTAATGAGGAGACTTAGTTTCTGGTGCTATTCTGAAAGTGTCATCAAAAGTTTTGTGAAGTCGCATAATTCACTAAAGGTCATTGGTGCCCGCTTTCTCACATATATAATAAGTGAGTTGGCCTAGCAATCCATATCTAACATTCTGCAAGTTTGAGATTACCAGTAACATTCACACATAATTTTTGTGAGACGTTTCCATTTTCTCATCAGGGTGGTTATAAGGCCCAAGTGAAGTAATGAGTGTGGACATGCCTGGTGACTTACAAGGCATTGTGCAGGTCCAGGGCATTATTTTCTCAACCAAGAGTGAGGTGTGAAAACCATCAAGTGCTATCAAAGGTATTAACAAACAAAAGGCCTGTATACTTATATGTGGCTGGTCGCTTCCTGGGATTTGGTTTTCTTGATGGGGGATGTATAGGAAAGCAATCCTGGAGAATGCAGCAGTAAGCTTGGAAATTAATAATAACATCTTTCACATCAGGATCCAGGGTCCCAGAAATGGGCTGGCTCTGCTGAAGTTCATTTCTTCCTGACACTGGAGGTGAAGGAAAGTATTTTAAATTAATATGATGATCAGGGCACCTGGGTGGCTCTAGTGGTTAAGTGTCTGGCTTCAGCTCAGTTCCTGATCTCAGGGTTCATGAGTTTGAGCCCCACATCAGGCTGTCTGCTGTCAGTGTGGAGCCTGCTTCAGATCATCTGTCTCCCTCTCTCTCTGCTCCTCCTCCCATTTGTGCTCTCTCTCAAAAATAAACATTTAAAAAAAAATTTAAAAACAGTAAATTCATAAGATGACTAAAGAACTTGAATGTAGACAAAGCCATGGCAACTTGAAAATATTCTTTAGATAGTAGCTTGGTAGAGCTCAAACGTATGCAATACATATGGAAAAATTCTGATGAAATGCACATGTCTTATTGAGAAGCAGTCAAACTGTCTTGACAAAACAAGTATTCTGGAACTCAAAATGTATTCTTAAATATTTATAATTGCCCCAAATAATAAAATAATAAAAATGGAAACGAAATATTTGACAGCTTCCTTTGTACTCATTTCCTCTAATTTTGTGAAATAAATGTCAGGGCCATGTGTAACAGTGTTGGTGTTATCTCAAACATAAAATGTAAGTTCTGGGACACCCGGGTGGCTAAGCCAGTTCAGCGTCTAACTCTTTTTTTTTTTCAACTTTTTTTTTTTTTTTTTTTGGGAAGGGGGGAGAAAGAGCATGAACTGGGGAGGGGCAGAGAGAGAGGGGGACACAGAATCGGAAACAGGCTCCAGGCTCCGAGCCATCAGCCCAGAGCCTGATGCGGGGCTCGAACTCACGGACCGCGAGATCGTGACCTGGCTGAAGTCGGACGCTTAACCGACTGCGCCACCCAGGCGCCCCATCAGTGTCTAACTCTTAATTTCAGCTCAGGTCATGATCTCAGGGTTGTGGAATTGAGCCCAGTGTAAGACTCTGCACTGAGCATGAAGTCTGCCTGAGATTCTCCCTCCCTCTCTCTCTCTCTCTTTCCCCCTCTGCCCCTCTCCCCACCAGCTCACTTTCTTAAATAAATAAATACATACATACATACATAAATAAATAAATAAATAAATAAATAAATAAAATCGTTAAAAAATTCTTGTAAAAAATAAAATGTAAGTTCTTAATTCAACTCAAGGCCCTTTTCTTTTCTTTTCTTTTCTTTTCTTTTTCAATATATGAAGTTTATTGTCAAATTGGTTTCCATACAACACCCAGTGCTCATCCCAAAAGGTGCCCTCCTCAATACCCATCACCCACCCTCCCCTCCCTCCCACCCCCCATCAACCCTCAGTTTGTTCTCAGTTTTTAAGAGTCTCTTATGCTTTGGCTCTCTTCCACTCTAACCTCTCTCTTTTTTTTTTTTTTCCTTCCCCTCCCCCATGGGTTTCTGTTAAGTTTCTCAGGATCCACATAAGAGTGAAACCATATGGTATCTGTCTTTCTCTGTATGGCTTATTTCACTTAGCATCACACTCTCCAGTTCCATCCACGTTGCTACAAAAGGCCATATTTCATTCTTTCTCATTGCCACGTAGTATTCCATTGTGTATATAAACCACAATTTCTTTATCCATTCATCAGTTGATGGACATTTAGGCTCTTTCCATAATTTGGCTATTGTTGAGGGTGCTGCTATAAACATTGGGGTACAAGTGCCCCTATGCATCAGTACTCCTGTATCCCTTGGGTAAATTCCTAGCAGTGCTATTGCTGGGTCATAGGGTAGGTCTATTTTAATTTTTTGAGGAACCTCCACACTGTTTTCCAGAGTGGCTGCACCAATTTGCATTCCCACCAACAGTGCAAGAGGGTTCCTGTTTCTGCACATCCTCTCCAGCATCTATAGTCTCCTGATTTGTTCATTTTGTCAAGGCCCTTTTCAACATAAATTCAGTCTCTAATCCTTTCACTCAGCAAACATTTCTTGATTCCTGCTATATGCAGGACACTGTATGGCATATTTGCTCATTAAGCTATTTTTGTCTTCCTTTAGACAAAGCATTAGATAAAAGAATCACTTCTGCCCAATGAACACATACCCAAGTAATACAGAGTACTTGTGTTTGCTTCAAGGTGCCAGTCTCCATTCTTGCTAGTATTCCAACTCAACGGATTTGAAGAGCCATTCCTCATATCAAGAACATTAAACATATCAGGATTTTGAGTGAAGTTATGAGATATGATTACATAGTCTTCTTCCTATAAAAGTTTTCCCCCAAATATGATTTCTTTTATATGGTAATATCCTACATAATATACATTAATTTTGATGACATATAGATACAGCTTATATTAAGACCTAAGTTGTGGTTTTAGTTTGTCATTTTGCATTCATATTTTGTTTAGTAACATTTACACATTTATGGAAATAATGCTAACTATATCCTAAGGCAACAAAAGTCTTTCTCTCTCTCTCTCTCTCTCTCTCTCTCTCTCTCTCTCTCTGTATATGCATACACATACACACATATCTAGAGAATATTTTATTTCTATAATGTTTGAAACATTTAAAACAATGATAGGTATTGTTTTTGGCTACACATCTGTAGTATAAGTAGAAGAATATGAATCCCAATTCAGGATACTGTTTACCACCAGAGGTGGAAAGTGGGGGAATAAGATTAGGGTAAGCCAAACAGGGGACTTCCATTTTATCTAAAAATATTTATTTTTTTAAAAAAAAATCAAAAGTAAATATACACAGAATGTTAGATTCAGATAGATCTAGGTGGTAGGCATAGAGGACTTGGCCTGTTGTTTTTTGTGTTTGATACATGAAAATACAAATTATAGGAGCACCTGGATGGCTCAGTCGGTTAAGTGTTCACCTTCAGCTCAGGTCATGATCTCGCAGTTCATGGATTGGAGCCTGGTGTCAGGCTCTATGCTTATAGCTCAGGGCCTGGAGCCTGCTTTGGATTCTGTGTCTCCCTCTCTCTCTCTCCCTCCCCACTCGTGCTCTGTCTCTCTCTTCTCTCAAAAATAAATAAACATTAAAAAAATTTTTAATAATACAAATTATAAAGCCTTTGACTGGTACCTGGAACATCATAAGCACTCAATAAATGCTAGTTATTATTACGGTGATAATAAAAGGACACCAGCTTAGTATTATGGGAATACGGCAGAGATTGTTGACTTCGATTCCTACACAAGGTTCCTTTTTTTTGGCTGCTTAGATTCAGGGTGGGTCATGAAGTGTGTGCAGGTCAGCATGTGAGGCAAGCACCTTCCATGCTGCATTCGTGTTATATGCAATCATAATTATTAGAAGATGAATTTTATAGCTCTTTACCTTAAATCCATAGAATGTTGATGTATAGGATATGTTGGTTATGTGACCTACATGTTTAAAATACCAGTTAATGTGCTTTGCATTTGGAATCAGAGCCATCCATCCAGACATATGAGTCAGTCGTTTCTTCTGAAATGGAACAATGCTTGTGCCTATAGCAGAATGCAAAACAAACAAATAATAGTGATCTCTATCTCTAGAAAATTCCTATTTTTACCAAGAAGTGCAAATGTCAAATATTAGACAAGTCAACGGAAGTCTCTGAAGAAGTCAACATAGCATTTCATTACTTATATTCTAAATGTCTTTGTTAACTGAAGGCCCCAATGTTTAATATTCCACTTAACTAAAATACAAAATGCTTTCTCACTTAGAATTCTGAACTGAGATGACATCATTATTCCTTAGGGAAAGATAAAATTCAAACATGATGATGATTATGACCACTATGGCAAAAGTGTTTAAATATATTATTAACACAGTTCTTTAAGTATTATTGGTCTAAAATATAATTCTTTTGAGGAGTCCCTAGGTGGCTCAGTTGGTTAAATGTCTGACTCTAGATTTTGGTTCAGGTCATGATCTCATGGTTCGTGGGATTGAGCCCTGTGCCAGGCTCTGTGCTTACAGCGTGGAGCCTACTTGGGATTCTCTCTTTCCCTCTCTCTCTGTGCCTGCGCTGTGCGTGCATTCTCTCTCTCTCTCTCAAAATAAATAAATACATAAAAATTTAAAAAAAATATGTACTGTGTTGCTATTCTTTTAAGAACTTAATTCTTCAGGATGCTTCATTTGCAGGGCATGTCAATATAAGTTCTAATTCTTTATTAGATTTCCTGTATTTGTTGAGTTAACAAAATATGAGTAACAAGTACTAATGGAAAGATTTGATTTAAAGCTCTTAAGGATCTAGGTTGCCACTAGACTTACCATGAACAGTGGCCATGATACCCTAAATTTTGTGAACAACAAACTTGGGACCTAAACTACCTGTTATGAGAAAAAAATATTTAATTTGGTAATTCTTGTTCATGAGAGAGTGCCTGACAACTTCAGCTAAAGATTTGAAAAGAATTCTTACAATGTAAAGAAGAGATCTATGATTAATTGCTTACATTCTATTTTTTCCATTCCCTTCCCTCTCTCTTGTCATCTCTGATTGAACTTTATGCTAAATTTGCAAACTCTTCCCTTATAAATTTAGGAAGAGGAAGCTACAAGAAAGACTATAAAATAAACTCTCATCCTTTTTCTTTGGAGAATGAGGCAAAAAAGTTCCAATATCAAGGAGGAACAAATTCATTAATTCTTAAGCTTGTGAATTAGCACTGCATTTAAAAAGGTCATGAGCAGAGACCCTGAAAACATACAGTTCCAAATGACCTCCAATGTATGAGAAGAACTATGATGATTTCAATTTTATTCAGTGAGTATTTATTCCTCTCTCTTCCTTAAGTGCAGTGTAGACTCCTCAGGCCTATTGATGTTGGGGGACCAGACACTCATAACCATTTGAAAAGTGCTAGCTGAGTGAGCCTTGCCATCTTGAGCCTCTGGTTGCAATGCAGAGATCCTGCCCCAGGGAGCTGGCTCTCCTTTCAGCATGTGCTCTGGAATAAACACACATGGAACAACCTGAATTCAACTGTTGGGGAGGAGCAGAGCCCACTGGTTCCTCACCTTCAGGCAAAGCATCCTAGCCGAGCACAGCCAAGATCACCCAACCCCCAGTCCTCAGACACGAGAGTGAAAACAAATGATTGTAGATTTAAGCTATTAAGTTTGGGGACAGTCTGTCAGGAAGCAATAGCTGACTTAGATAAGAGTTCATGAAAATCATCCACAACCCCTAGAATTTGCTCTATGTTTGGCAGAACCAACCTCCACCAAAGTTTTTCTGATGCATGGAATTATACTTTAAGCTGAACTTCCTTCATGATTGTTTTGTAAATAAAACTAATTATCATTTTTAATAGTTATTTTTGTTTTCTTAATTTTTTTTCAGATGCATTCATTTTCAGCATGTTGATTTTAAGCATCTTGGACTGAAATTTGAAATTGATATTTAAAAAAATAGTATCATTAAAAGTAAGTGTCTCAGATTAATTTGCCATCTGGTCTATAGTATCACTAACAGTGTCAAAAATTAATTTACCATCTGGTCTAACTTTACATATGAATTCATAAAGATATGTATATTCATACATATATACATAAAGATACACACATCACCATGTATAAGACCCTTTGATAAAGATATCTAAAGATATATGTAAAGTTATATCAAATCTTATTTCCCACTTTTCTAGTATATTTGTTGAACTTTTGATTCATTTAGTATATATATAAAATGAGAACAAGTGATCTTTTTTTTTGTTTTTAATTCTTAGTACTAAGTAATTTTATTTGGATTTAATGGAGATAAAATAAAAATAGTCAAATTTGCTTGACTATGAAAATTGATTTATTTTTTATGTCACATTATAAAGGAAAATACCTGGCATGATGTTTTCTCTACTCTGTAATTTGGTCTGGGTACTACAACTAATTCCATTGTAATTCAATGCTTACTGAGTCTCCACTATCGCAATGTCTTGTATTGAGCTATGTGGGTGACAGAAAGATAAATTTATAGATCTTGCCACCAAGGTGTTCAGTTTAGTAATTAAATAAAAATCTTCATTCCTGAAAGGATCAGACAAAAAGGCACAGAGAGACTTCACAAGAAAGCTATAATCTCATAAATTCAGAAATATTAGACTTCTTAAATCAAAAATAAAAACAAATGGGGCACCTGGGTGGTTCTGTTGGTTAAGCGTCCTGCTCTTGGTTTCGGCTCAGGTCATGATCTCACTGTTTGTGGATTTGAGCCCAAGTTGGGCTCCATGCTCACAGCATGGAACCTGCTTGGGAGCCTCTCTCTCCTTCTCTCTGCCCCTCCCCCACTCTCTTCCTCTCTCAAAATAAATAAACTTTTAAAAAATGAATAATAACACAAATAAAAAAACTTCTAAAATCATCGCTACTGCCACCACCACCACCACCACCAAAAAACCAACAATGACAAAAAACAAACCCTAAACTACAGACTCAAAATGTTTAAATATTACTACTGAAAAATAGTTAAAGGCATGTATATTTTTTTATTACGCTGTATATTTAAAATAATTTCCTCACAGTGGTTTGTACATCTCTGAGTCCTCTGGAAAATTATCTTAGACCACGTTTTATAAAAAGCTAATGTTCAGTCATAAAGTATTTGAAGATATGATTAAAACTTTTATCATAAGTAACTATTTGATAACATAATAATGGGAAATATTAATGTATTATCTCATCAGACAAAATAGCTTCATTTCCTTTTGGTGTTTTGGTTCCTTTTTGTTTTAGCTTCTCAGTTTTTAATCAGAAGAAAACATTCATAGATACTTTGCTTAAAATATTGTTTATTGTACCACTGTCTCTAAAAGTTTAAGTGATGTTGCTCCATCCCAGACATCTGGTAATCACAAGAAAAGGAATGGCTGCTGGGTTCATGTTTTTAAGCCACTGAGATAGTGGGTATAACCATTACCCAGAGAGTTGCTGTATGACCTTTTCAATTCATAGGAGGAAGAAACTCTAGTAAGAATGTTTTAAAAGTTAAATAAAATAACTGATAACATCATAATAAATGATAAAAGAATTGCTTCGTACTTACTGTTTCCCCTGCAGATCTACTGTCCACTATTCTTCATGAGTTTGGACAGTGGGGAGCAGAGGAAGAAGAGAGGCAGAGAGGAATGTGTAATGAGCTCATTAGTCCCCTGACTCTCTCCCTGTGAGGAAGTAGGGGGTTCTCGGTGGGCTCCTGCATCTCTCGACCAAAGGGCACATTCCCATTTAACTTGCTTGTTTGGCTGGTGCAAATGCCAGAGGGATCATGAATAATGACAGCAAATTAATTCAACCTAGTCAGGTAATGATGTCAAGCTCATCTGATATTCCAGGTATGATATCATTACTAAAACAAATCGGTGAACCAATAATCCCTGGCACCTGGTGTACAGCTATTGACCTAACAAATGCCCCTCCAACCCATTTCAATCAACAAATATAATCAAAAGGCTCTGCCTTCACTAGCAGGGACAACAGTGTATTTTTACCATCTTGCTCCAAGGACTATGTCAACTTTCCTACTCTCTGTAGTAATATTATCTGGAGGTTCCTTGAGCAGCAGAACATCATGCTGGTCCATGCATTTATTCGATATCCTCACATGCCCATTTTGGGTGTGTTATTTGTTTCCTGCCTGATAATGACTAATAAAAATATTATAATTTTTCCATGTTCCAAATAGTGAGTGACAACTCAAAAAGATGATGATGAAAATAGAAAAATATTTAAGTTACTAGTTTAAACTATTGTATTTCACTTACCAAAAGAGTCTGAGAGAACCACATCCTTTTCAAGCAGAGATACTGGAGAAGGCTTGTTGAATGCCAAACGGTGGAAGCTGACTGAGGCGTCACAGACAGCCCCAGGGAACCCGATGCTCCACTCGGCTTCTTGTGTGCAGTGGGAAGGGTCCAGCAATGAGCTGTATGGAATGACAGTGTGTCCTCTGTGACCTAGGAGATGGACATAAACAGCATGTTTCCTGTATCATGTTAGAAAACTAAAAAAACCAACAAAACCCCAAACTGTCTACAACATATAGCTACTGTGACCCATAGTACCAGTAACAAAATCTAAAAGTCCTGGTAATTTATTTTTTTGGCATGGGGGAATAGGACCTCATATGGAAGCTTTGCAGTGGATTCTTTGGTTAGGGAGATTATTGTAGATGTAGATGAAACAAAGGATCTGAAGAATCCATGAGAGCCAAATAAGGATGGGAAATAGGATAAGTAACTTACTCAAGGATACACAGAAGGATTCAAATCTAGGCAGTCTGACCATAGAGCCTGTACTCTTAACCAATGGACTGCCAACTACCATTAAATACCCTAGCTGAATGAATTAGATAAACTAATAAAGGTTATACAAATTTTTATAAATGAGAATCACCCAAATGTTCTCCCTATAAAAGCCACAATTAGAACAACAGTCAAAAGTCAACAACTATAGTTGAGAACTAAGTCTATTTGAATACTGAGATGAATCTTTTTCCATCTTACAAAGTCTTTCAAAAGTAAATTGTTAATATCTGTAGATTTACTTGTCAATGATCTCTTAAAGAATTATGCAGAATCCCACACATAATCCTTATGATCTTATTTAGACAAATATATCATTAAAATGTGTACAGATACTAAACTGTAGAAATTATGAATAGTTACAGAAAATGTGGTATGCTCTATGTTGAATTTTGTACTACAGTTAACATATTCTTTGAACTAATTTCAAATTCAGAATTTAGAGTGGTAAGAAAAGGACTGGGGAGCCTGGGTGGTTCAGTCAGTTAAGTGTCTGACTTTGGCTCAGGTCACGATCTTATGGTTTGTGAGTTTGAGCCCCACATCCTGCTCTGTGCTGACAGCTCGGAGCCTGGAGCCTGCTTCAAATTCTGTGTCTCCCTCTCTCTCTGCCCCTCCCCTGTTCGCACTCTGTCTCTCTCTCTCAAAAATAAATAAACGTTAAAAAATAAAAAAAAAAAGAGGAAAGAGTTAACAGTAGCCCTGTAACTTATTCCTTTCTTTTACAGTATTTTAGCAGGATATTTTTAGTTTGCTTACATTGCTTATGTAAATAAACCTGGAATATATACATTGATGGGGCATGATTAGCTTAGAGAATTTGGGTAATCGTGTAAACAGTTTCTTATCTGTATAATTAACTGAATATAAAATGAATAAGCAAAAAATTTCCCTTTGTGGTCAAAGTTCCCATAAATATTCCTCAAAATTTGCTGTTAATCCAAACCAAAGTGCAAATGCAAGAGGAAAAAAAAAGGATAAAGTATATTTTTAAAGGCTACACCTGACAATTTGGGCTTCTTCCACAAAAAGAGTGTCTCATCTGTGCCTAGTGCTGACCTATATCTTTAAATCATTGCCAAAGTTTGATGCTGGGTAAGATCTGTGATTCATGTGAGTCTGCTTTGACAGTTCAACTCTCTGTGTAAACATAAACATATTTCCAATGTATATTATCAGAGATTAGAATATAACATTACCTGTAAGTGAACCATCAACATCAATAAGTACCACTTCATGTTCCCATCGAAAGCCAGCCTTGTTTGGTGTGTGAAAATACTGGATGTCAACAAATTTTGCACTCCAACCTCCACATTTTTCATTACAAACTCCAGTGATGGATGTCACTCCCAAAGCTGCACAGTTGGGACGGTCAAAGTTCATAAAGTGTACAGAAGATACAGTCAAGCCTTCACTAAATGGGAGAACCAGGCCTTTCCTTGTGCAAAATGCAGACCCCATTCCCAGCTCATCAAGATGCCCAACTATTTTCGCATTTTTAATCACTGCTCCATTGGTTTCACCCCATCCCCCAACATATGGAGCCAGAATCCTCTTGGTCTCGATTCCAGCCTCATAATTATTTACCATCACAAAGTTATGGAACTGAAGGGCTCCTCCATTGACCCATTCAGCTCCTTTTTCACAGTTCCAAGTAGTAAGTGAATTAAATATCGCAGGCACTGGCACTGTAGAAGTACAAGATCCTGTTTGCATGGGGAAATATTCTTCAAATATCCATAGTCCAAACCAGCCTTGAGAATGAACAGTGTTGTTAAAGAATTCTCCAAGAGGAACTCTTTTTTGGCAAATGTTTCGGTCATAGGATGGCCCATCAGGATGGTTGTTCATTCGGTACCAAAAGCCAAAGTGAGTGCCTCCAGCAGCTGCATTGTGTCGTATGGTGTTGTTTGGGTTGGTTACCCAAAATGCAGCTGGGGTCACATCATCATTCAAAAGACTAGTACTTTGCTGCACAAAGACTGCCAAGTTATATTGCAAAATATTGCCATGTTCAATACCATCTTCTATAAAAAATGCTCCTCCCTTGATATCATATATAATATTCCACTCAACCAGCAGGTGATGTGTGTTATGGATAGTAACTGCTCTGTTATAGGCCTGGTGAATTGCACAGCCTCTCACATAAGATGTAAATTGCAAATCTCCGAGCAGGTGCCAATGAATTGGATATCGCCCCAAGCGGAAAGCCTGGCCAGCATGGAATATCTGTCAAGCCCAGAAATCATAGCTATTTAGTGATACACAAAGACTCATAATTTGCCTGGCTTATATTTTCTTGTTTCATAACAATCTCCAATTTTACATTAATTATTATCGATACATTTATATCTGCCATATTATTCATGTTTATCCTTTAAATCTGTTATTTGACCTTCAATCCACATTGTTTTATTCAATATATAACAGCCCATACTTGTTACCAAATGAATGAATGAACAAAAGCCATCTTTGAATCTTGTTTTTCACCTCAATCTATTACTAAACTTCCATGTTTGGCAATATAAAACCTTTCAAAGCCTTATTTTTCTCCTTCACTCTGATTCTTATATAATAATAACAAATATTTCTTGAATGTTTACCGATTGCCAGATATTGTGCTGTGTCCTATATGCATGATCAATCTTTACCACAGTCCTACAAGGTAGCCATTTGTCACCAACTTCACTTTACAGATGAAGTTTACGATGGCTAAGAATCTTGTTCATGGTCATAAAACTCCATTTAAACTCCATTAAAGGTGGTCTGATCCTAGGTTGGTGCTTTTATTAACCACTGTGCTGTGCTTTCTTTCAGTAGAGGTCTATAATCCATTAATTTAATACAGAGGATGCCAGTGTGTGGGAGTGCGTGTGCAAGTGTGCAGGTGTAATATGATCCCATAATGTTAGAAAAAATATTAGGGCATCTATTTATTTTCATTTTTCATCTAAAAATAAAAAACTGTTACTAACAATCAATACACAGATTGACCCTGACCTTATTTAGTCCATATCTCAGATGTCACATATGTGTAACATATCCTAGAAAGAGGGAGATACAGGTGTTGCCTCTACCACCCTCAATACGTTGTTTGCAGTCTGGGTGTCTCCAATTTAATAGATTTATGGATTTTACTATTCCTCTCTCTCTCACACACACCCTCCCTTCCTCCCTTCCTTCCTTTCATCATTTCATCCTTCCTATCCTCCTCCCTTTTACTGAACATCTGATAAAAACTGTGCTAAATTTTGATTATATAGACTGAATATGAGTAAGTTACAGAGGGGCTCCTAATTTCCTGGGGATAACTTGTGTATTCATTTTTTCACATATTGGTTACATTAACAATCAGTTGAGAACCTGCTGTATGCCAAGCACAGTTTCAGCTACAGGACAATCAGTAGAAAACCAGAAAGACAAAATCTCTGAACTAACTGAGTTTATGTTCTAGGGAGAGAGATTGAAAATAGATATATATATGTCAGGAGCTATGAGTAAATGAAGGAAAACAGGTTTGGGCAGTTATTTCAAATAAAGACAGTAAGGAAAGGCCTCTCTTAAGGGAGGACATTTGAGAAAGACACCTGACCGAAATGAATGTGAGCCATACAAGCATTTGCTGGAGGAGCATTCCAAGCAAAAAGAAGAGCAAATGCAAAGAACCTGAGACAGAAATGTGCTTGACAAGGAGGCCCATGCAGCTAGTACGGCATGAGCCTGGGTAGAGTCACAGGAGATAAAGTCAGAGGCCAGCTGGGGGACAGATCGTGTGGGTCCTATGGGAAGGACTTGGGCTTTTTGTTTTAGGTGTAATATAAAGCCATTGGAACAGGGTGCAGCAAGATCTGATTTATACTTTAAAAAGTTTATTTGGCTGTGGCATGGAGATTCTATTGGAGAAAGGGTGGAAGCATGGTGATTAGTTAGGAGGGAATCATAGTAGTCCAGGTGAGAGGCGACGGTGGCTTGGGTGAGGGACTGGGTGGCAGTAGTGGAGGGAGAGTGGATGCAGGTCATTATATTTTGTAGGCTGTGTGGGTAGAACTTGCTGATGAATTTTATGTGGGGTGTGAGAAAAATAAACAAAATTTTGGCATGATTTAAATGGGTGAATAATTGGGTGTATCAAAATTGTCTGTTTACTTCTCTGTCTCCTCTACCAGATCATAAGCAGCATCTGGTCAACAGCAGGAGTTCAGTGCTTAGTCACTGCCATGGATAACTTTTGGCAAACCACTGTGATTTACTAACAATGCGTCTTACCTCTACGTATTCTATTCTTCCAGTTACCATGCTAGCACCAGGGACAGGAGCATGAAACATAATGCAGCCTCCAAACTGGTCACTTCCTATCTCTTCTCCAAACTTTCCCTGGAAGCATGTCTGTGTAGCAAATTCACCTTGAAAAATATTTTTTAAGATATCATAAAGAAAAACCATGGCAAAATCCTCTAATTATATAGATCCCCCATACCTAATTATACCTTTTTATTCATACATAATTTTAATCTCATCCTGGGATATTATTTGCATTCACATCATTTCCTCCTCTAGAGAGTAAGAAAGGTAAGTACCTTATCTCGTTCACCTTTGCATTCCCTAAGGTACCTATTTCAGCATTTTTCAAAGATACTAAATAAATATTTGACTGGTTAAATTAATACTAATAAAGATATTTTTTTCTTACTATCTCTGAAGCTTTGCCCCAATATTTGGAGATTAACATAATGCAAATCCTATATTTGTATAGCACTAGAATATGCATATTGCCACTTAATTCCTATAACTACAGTAAGTAGGCAGAACAGGAAACATTCTTATTTTAAACAGGATGATATTAGGTTTCATGAACTGGAATCAGAATGTAGGTTATGTGACACTGAATCCAGAGAACCTTTTCTAATATAACCCACTGAAGAAAAGTCTATCTTTAAACCATATTTCTTAATATTTAACTATATACATCATATTGTAATGGTATTTTTATTACATAAAAGCATCTATCTATCTATTATCTATCTATATATACACGCATACACACACAGGCACACATATAAGAACTGAGGTAAGCTATGGAATCATTTCTTGTCTAATGACACTTGAGTGGAAGAGACACGTCTCTTCAGGACCAAAGTGATTAACTGCTATTGCTTGACTCCCTGGCCATCCCATTGCCCTGTCCCCGAGATCACAGAGGCCTATGTTGAGGTGGAGTCTCCATCAGCCTATATCCTAGAATCATAACAATGAGCATATTGGACACGTGCACATGAGTGAGAAATAAACCTTTCTCATTTTAAAGAGAAATGCCATTTGAGGTTTATTTAGTACTAGAGCATAACCTAGTATGCTCTTTCAACAGCAGTTTTTAACTGGGGGTGATTTTTCTCCCAGGGAGCACTTTTACAATGTCTGGAAACAATTTACAAGCTGACACACTCAGGTTGCTAAAATTACCCGTGTCAAATCCATCAGGACATGCTGGAATTTTGTGATTCCACTCCATAGTATCAGATCCTCTTATTAAAATATTCCTTGTGAGAATTCCAACTTCCGCTCTTGCTTCAAACAGAGTTCCATCAGGGAGTGTGACAGTGATTCCTAAGTGTGTGTAATTCAGCGGGTCAGTGAGCACTACGTTTGTGCCATCAGCAGATACAGATGCAATGGTGCGTTTTTCATTCTCTCGTTGACCGTGTCTGTAAAAATTTCAACAAAAACCCTTCCAGATTAATCTAAATCAACATAATCTTGTTTCAGTGCATTTGTTTTATGCTCTCTGAACACTCCATCTATAAACTAGGAAATTTTTAAATGTCTTACAATATTCTGAAGAGGAATTCGAAAATGGTGTTTAACTCTTTCTTAGAGTGAGCAAATTTTATAAATGCATTTCAATTAAATAAATATGTTCCCAGTGCTGCAGTTGTTTAGAGAGAACTGGACTAATTCCTATAAAGTATTCAAATAAGCCATTCACTTAAAACTTTGAAGATCACACTCAGTAGTCCTCCACTGCGAATGATTATATCTGCCCATGAGACATTTGGCAATGCCTGGACACATTTTCGGCTGTCACAAATGGGGGTCCGACTGGCATCTAGTGGGGAGTGGCTATGGATATTTCTAAACATCCTATAACACAAGGGGCTGCCCCACACAAGAAAGACTTGTCAGGCCCAAAGTGTCAACAGTGCTGAGGTTGATAAGCCATTGGAAGTTTCTGAGTAGGGAAAAGACAAGACTGAGGGGAAGTATATGAAGCCTTATTTCTACCACTTCTTCAAAACACCTCCAATTCCAGCCACAGCAAAAGGACCTCTCGATTCTATAATATACTCACTCATGTATTCAGTCATTCAGCAAACATTTATTGAGTGTCTAGCTGGTTTTCTAGGCACAGAGCGAAGGATGCCAAGTAGAAAGTACCCCTGACTTTACAGAGACGTGTGTGCCCGTGCCTGATTGTGTCTTATCTACCGAAGTGTGTGACTGGTGTTTTCAACAGAGGTAAGGTTAGGGGAGTTATTTCTGTGTCTTCCTGACCTTCCCTTTTGACTCATCTCTCCCTTGGCAAATCTTTTTCCTCTTTTAAATACTAGTTCAAATGACAACGTCACATGCAAACTGGGTAAAAAGACACCTCTCTCAACTTTCCCAGCCCTTCTTCTGGATTCCCAACACACTCTACCTCATGCCCTGTCAGTGCCCACCATTGCCACACTGCAGGCCCATCATGTCTGCTGTGGCTCTCCTATCTGCTTCTTCGTCCTTTCCACTACCTGGCTGCTCCTGCAGGTAAGGCACCCAGAGGTTAAGTCATTTTGTGTGCTGAGCGCTTAGTACAGTGCCTGTCACAACTCAGGAACAGTGTTTGATTGATTTAACAAATTAATGCAGAACGAATTAGTGAGGGGAGGAAAATAGAGGAATGGAGTCCACATCGGAAGGTGATGTAATATTCCAGGTGTGAGGGACAGAGTCTAAATTAAACTAAGGGCAGGGAAAGCTGATGGAAGAGACATTTCAAGGGCAGGACCCAAAGAACTTGGTGATGTGCAGGAAGTGACAGATACTGATAGTCAGAAAGTCACTGGGAAAGTTTTTGTGAAGATCAAAACTAGACTGTAAGGGCTTAAGGGGAAAAAAAGGATAACAACAATGCAATGAAAAAAATGGGCATAATATTTAAGCAAATTAATCATTTTTTTAAGCAAAATGGAAGCAGCTAGAAAAGATAAGAGAATAAAGTTATTTTTCAAGACAGTGAGTGGTTGGAGAAAGCCAAAGTACAAAAGACTCAGAGAAGGAACTGTGGGCAAAGGAAGCCATGGGGAGGTGAGGATTAATGATGCTTGAGCTAAGGGTATACCAAGAGCGTAAGATCCCTTAGGTGATATAGGAAAGGGATTTAGGATGGCCTCCCCCAAATTCTCTTGGATTCAGATGATACACAGATTTCTTTAGAAAAGAAGGTTGTACAAAGCATTTTAATATGTTATGTGCACCTGAACACAATTTTTATGCCTTTGTAATAATCTCTAATATTTATACAGCACTTACTTTGAGCCAGTTTCACTCTGAGTGCCCACACATACTAACTCATTTAATTCTTACAATAACTCTGACATAGACACTATTAGCATTCTAGTTTTCCTGAAGTACAGAGATGAAATACTATGGCTGCAGACCTGGCAAGTGGTATTGCTGGGAAATGGGTCCAGGCTGACTAATTTTAGTAGTTTTCTCAACCACTTGCTTTTACAAATTCTTAAATACAACGTATGAATGAAATAGTAAACAATGAGTTCAGTTTGGTGGGAAACTTCTTAATTCTTGTTCCTTAAAATTAAATACCTCTAAGCTAAATTCTAAATTTACCCTGTTATTTCACACAGAAAAGCTATAAACAAGAACCTTCTATTCTACTCGGAAGCCCTCTCATTTTGCTGCTTTTTATTTTGCCATTATGTAATGAAAATTTCTTCCAAAGGCAGGAAAAAAAAGGGCACTTATAAAGCTAAGTATATACTTAACTCTTCCTAACATCTGCAAGTCTATTTTTAACTTGGAAAATGGCAAAATCAAAATGCCATCTTGAATTTTAATTCTAAATTGAGTCACAACCTTAACATAATTTAGCCGTTTCTTACCATAAATTACTACTTGTTACCTGATAAGCACGACCATACCCAATTTTGCTATTATCCATAATTTGAACAATAAAGCAAAAATAAAGCTCTTCCTGCTCCCTTTCCCCACCAGTATTCTTGGTGTAGCTGTATTATTTTTATTCTTTTTATTTCTCGTTTGCTAATATATATAGTTAAGCAGAAATTCAGGGTCATAGGCCGTTTCAATTGTAAAATGTCAGACATGTAAAAGGTCGTGTTAATCATCACTCAATCTGTAATAATTTCTTCTCTTTGTTTCAATCATTACTAACAACCTTGCTCCATGGGAACCACTGCTAAGACTGTAACATATGAAAGAGTTCCCCAGCAGCCTGACAACGTGTTCTCTGGTGACCCCAAATACAGCAGCTCGTTTACATTTTTGCATTCATTAATGTATTTAGCTAAAGCTCTAAGTCAGAGGTTTTAAATGACTTAATAGCAGAATGCTTTTTTCAAGCAAAATCTTACATGGGAATCTATCTGTGAAAAACAACTAAAATATTTCATTAGTATACATTTTATAGGTTCAAATTTATACTTTTTCCTATTAGAAATTAACCAATTAAAACAACACAGTGGTGTTCAACCTGATGCTAACATTTAGCAAATACGTACTTGGCTATTTATATTTCTTTATTAGAGGTTTCAAATTTAAATCAAATAGTTGTAGACCTTCTGGATCATCCCTCTTTTGCAGAGTTAAAAAAAAAATCTCTATTCTGAATCAAAGTTATCATGCCCAGAAGACATCATACCTGTGACCTGTGCTTGCGATTACAATCTTATCGCCTGGTTTCCAAGTTACTGCTTCTTGTAAAATCAAAGTCCTTTCCCCCGCCTTTGCTGTATGAGCCAGACGAGTCCAGATCACAGAAACAGGCAGACCTGGAGCCAACAGACAAACTGAGTCTTTCTTTCTTTTTTTTTTTTTAATTTTAAAATCAGTGTTTATTTATTTTTGAGAGAGAGAAAGATTCACAAAGCGCAAGCAGGGGAGGGGCAGAGAAAGAGGGAGACACAGAATCCAAAGCAGGTTCCAGGCTCTGAGCTGTCAGCACAGAGCCTGACATGGGGCTTGAACTCACGGACCATGAGATCATGACCTGAGTTGAAGTCAGATGCTCAACCAACTGAGGCACCCAGGTGCCCCCAGACTGAGTATGTCTAAAGACGTGTTTTCTTGCATAGTGAGAGCTTTATGTATTTTTCATATTTGCCTGGACTGAATCAACTTTGGAAAGGTTCATTTTACCTTGGCATTTTATACCTTTCTCAAAAAAGAAAAAGAAATATTTGGAATGCTTGCTTTATAAAAGTAACAATTACATTATGATAACATGTGTGGGTCTATAAAACTAAAAATCATCCTTCTCCAATGATATACTCCATTTAAAACAATCATCTTTATAAAAACACAATATAAATGTGATTTGATACTATTGTTAAAACAGGCAGCAGCCTATTACCTTTGCCATTGTTGATATAAATTGCTTATATTGATAATCTAGAGACAAATGAAATGTGTAAACTTCTGAAAATTACATTATTTATTTAGCACAATGCAGGGTGACAGTTATTATCATAATAGGGATTGTGTTTATACATTCTAAATTTATGAAAGAAACAGATTATTGCAACATAGAAAACTTTAACATAAAAAGGATTCACACCATGCTTCCTTTAAATAAGTAAGCCTGATACCTCAAACATGATCATAATCATTTTTATTTGCTGGTAATTTTCCAGAATATAGTCATATAGAAGTACAACTATAAACTTATATTTTAGAAAGAGCCCATTTTAAAATACAAACATTAGAAGTTACAATCTTCTGCTTCCAGACTTAATGCCTTTGTATATAGACAAATGAAAGCAGTAATAATCACTATGTACTCTGGTAGGTGCTGAAATAGGCAAAAGGTGTTGTGGGAACACATACAAAGGAAGAAGCAGAACGGTGTAGAGAAGATCCAGAATGGTGTCCCCAGGAGTGACTTGGGTTGTGAGTCTTGGTAGTAGGAAGGGCTGACCTGCCCTGGATAAGGGGAGGGCAGAGATAAAGAGGAACAAAGAGGGGACATGTAAAGACAGGAGAAGCTTGGCAAGTTTTCCTTTAGAGAGTTGTCAGGAGGGTTATCCCTTGTTTCCTGCCTAGTATCTCCTGGACCAATTCCCTGAGCCCTTTTGGCTGCCCTACCATGCAGATCCAGGATTCCCTCTCGCACAGCCAGAGTTTTGGTGCCATATACTGGGAGCTCAGGAGATCGCAGGTGCCCATGCAAGGTAATGACCGCCCTGTGTTGAAACGGGGATGCTTCTGTCCCAATCTGCAAGGGATTTCACAGGCATCATTTGGAAAGTTAAGTCAATATCCACAGTTTTAACCACTTAAAAAGTAACCCTTTCTTTTGAGAAATTGATTGCTCGGTTGTTAGTATCTTTCTTCCAGAAGATAAACCTTACATTTTCTAGTCAGATCTTTGGAAAGTATACTGATTGACTTTAGCCACATTTCAGAGCTATTATTTTTTTCTGTTCTATTTAAAATTTGGCTCTATGATAGTATGCTATTCTCTTCCCATTAAAAGCACAAGAACACTCTGGAAGACATTTTCCCAAAAAGGGGATTTTACACTAGTAATGGAGACCTACATAAAGATAAACTTGTGAGGGCTTGTTATAATTAACCATCCATTTTACAAGTGGTATTTTACAAAGAGATGGAAAGAGGTTAGCAAGGATTCCATATCAGGTTCTCTCGTATACCTGAAGAATGCCTCCATCTGTAATTAGAATATTTTCTGCCTGGAGTTCAATGTCAGCTTCATCAAATATTAGAGTTCCACCTGTGAACCATACGATTTTGAAATATAACAAAGGAATTATTAAAAGCTATTTATCAAATTACACATAAAATTTTAATTTCTTATTCTTTTTTTAATGTTTATTTATTTTTGAGAGAAAGAGCGGGCATGTGCGTGAGTGGGGCAAGGACAGAGAGACAAGGAACAGAGGAAGCAGGCTCTGTGCTGATAGCAGAGAGCCCAATGCAGGGCTCAAACTCACAAACCGTGACATCATGACCGGAGCCAAAGTCAGACACTTAATGGACTGAGCCAGCCCTAATTTCTTATTCTTATCCGCTATCACTATGCATGTCACTTTAACTTCAGCTTTTTAGCAATATAAAATACAAAAATTTCAGACAAGACCCAAGAGTTGATGGAAAATTAAATCCCTAGACAGATTATTTTCCTTTGACCACTGTTATTTTCTACGCTTTTAAATAGTGCAGCTACATGTTCTATAAACACAAGTCTTCAAAATATAATTAAGGCCAAAAACAATTAAAATTAGGGGTACATGGGTGGCTCAGTCAGTCGAGCGCCCAGCTCTTGATTTCAGCTCAGGTCATGATCCCAGGGTCATGGGATTGAGCCCTGCACTGGGCTCCATGCTGAGCATGTATTCTGCTTAAGATTCTCCTTCTCTCTCCCTCTGCCCCTCTCTTCTGCTTGTGTTCTCTTTCTCTAAAAAAAAAGAAAAGAAAAGAAAAGAAAAGAAAAGAAAAAGAAAAGAAAAAGTTAAATTAAATTAAACTAAAAATTAAAGAAAAGCACTTTTTATAGAAATCATTACAATGCTGACATTAGCTCTGAACTCCTATCCACTAATCTGCACCAGCAACACCTATAGCCTGACTAGCATTATGAAAGAATGTGCTGAGATATATTTTTATGAGACTGATGTAAATTTGTGAACAGTAAACTTTACTTGTCCAAAGGTCCAAGAATTAATAACTTCAAATACTTGAAACACACTATTATCCTGGAAGTTAAAACAAAAACAAAATACAAAGGTTTTTGAGCAGCTAAAGCCATTATGGCAAAGTTGATACCTGAAAGCCCAAAACATTTTACTTTCACCAAACATTGTTGCTTTTACATGCAGTTGTAACAGTTCTGGTTATTTCCTCCTCTGTACTAATGGAATATCAAGAAGCAGAGAGAAGCCCAAGTACAACGAAAGTAGTTTGAAAGACAAAGGTGAGAGTCACAACCTGGCACCCAATGGGAGTTGGGGTGGTCATTTAGCATAGAATTTAGCAAATCTCTCTGATTTTATAACCCCTGGAGCCCACTATACCAGTCCTTTTCTGAATGGGAAATACCTTTTACTATTGTGATTCACCACATGTGGAGAGGCATAGGCACATGCACATACATTATTATTGAAACAAAAGTTTCACAAAACAACATTTAACTTTAGAAGGTGCTTACCCATAAGAAGGCAAGACACTCTGATATTTTCCATTCCATTTCATCAAAAGATTATGGTTACAACACACTAAATAACAGCATACCACAAATGGATTATAATGTTCAATTTAAAGAACACAGTATTCCATATTGTATTAAAAACATCATACCACTATAAATATTCATAATCATGAGTTTTAATTAAATTTTATTCACAGAAATATTCCATAGACAGAATCTAATAAGCAGGTTGTCAGAAATTTACCCTGAATAAGCAACATTTTCAGAATAGGTGTATTTTGATCCAGCAAAATTGTCTGTCCTTTTGTAATAACAACTAGAGACCCTTCCTCGGGGGGAGATTTTCCTCCCCATGAGAAGTTGGAAGACCAGGCATCGACATACAGGAAGTCAGCATCATCCTGTAATAAAATACGAGAAGCTTTTAAATACAGACGTTTTATCAGAATGATTCATTCAACTTCTCAAACAAGAAGGAACCTAAACCAGGAAACATTTTCATTAGTAACAAAGTATAATCTACCTGATTTTTTTTATTTTTTATTTTGTTAATTTTTTTTTTTTAACGTTTATTTATTTTTGAGACAGAGACAGAGCATGAACGGGGGGGAGGGTTAGAGAGAGAGGGAGACACAGAATCTGAAACAGGCTCCAGGTTCTGAGAGGTCAGCACAGAGCCTGACACGGGGCTTGAACTCACGGACCGCGAGATCATGACCTGAGCCGAAGTCGGACGCTTAACCGACTGAGCCACCCAGGCGCCCCTACCTGATTTTTTTTTTTTTTTAAGTTTTAAGTGTTTATTTATTTTTGAGAGAGAGACAGAGACAGAGCGCAAGCAGGGAAGGGGCAGAGAGAAGAGACACAGAATCTGAAGCAGGCTCCAGGCTCTGAGCTGTCAGCACAGAGCCCAGTGCGGGGCTTAAACTAACAGACTGTGAGATCATGAGCTGAAGTCAGACACTTAACTGACTGAGCCACTCAAGTGCCCCAAGTTTAATCTACTTTAAATATGTCACAGCTGTCTGTTGGTTTATTTCACAATAATTATAAAGTGAAAAATCAATTACCAATTAGCCTACAATCCAGAATAAGTAAAAACCTGAAATCATAAAATATTAATAACAAGCAACAAAAACATGTTACTTTAAATTTAGCATAGTTAGGGGCGCCTGGGTGGTGCAGTCGGTTAAGCGTCCGACTTCAGCCAGGTCACGATCTCGGGGTCTGTGAGTTCGAGCCCCGCGTCAGGCTCTGGGCTGATGGCTCGGAGCCTGGAGCCTGTTTCTGATTCTGTGTCTCCCTCTCTCCCTGCCCCTCCCCCGTTCATGCTCTGTCTCTCTCTGTCCCAAAAATAAATAAAAAACGTTGAAAAAAAAATTTTAAATTTAGCATAGTTACATTTCAGTTATTTTTTGGAGACATTAACAGAGTACAAAGTCCATTAACAATTATGTCATCTCCCATAATGTTTTCTATTTCTCCTTTCTCTTCTACTTTTCTATTACTGTCATTAGTACTATACTCAACAGCACCTTTACCAGTTTGGCCATGCCATTGCTCCTGATGTTGACGTTAACTGGAGCCCACCCTGAAGGGGTGTGGGCATTTGTCACACAGATGATATACGTCTTGTTGGAATACTCAACATCACATTTGGCTTCAGCTATGGTGATGTGAACATCCTGCATATTTTCACTGTAAATAAAAAAGGGGACAAACAAAACACTGACTTTCTTCCCTCAAATTTCTAGGTAACATTTTCAAACCCTATTAATGATATGCACTACTGCAAAAATAATGATCTTACTCTATGATCCATCAAAGTGCAGACTGACACTTTTTTCAATAGCAAGTCTTCAAACTATGTGTTAAGAAAAAAAGTAAACAGAGATTAAGAAGACAGGACATAAAGCTGTACAAATTAGCAGGCATTCCAGTGCTGGGAGAAAAATTGCCTGGGTTCAATTTATTGAAAGAATCCATGTTGGTCTCCAAAGAGCCACTTTTGGTAGAGACTTTCAGGGATCCTTTTGTTTATGTGATTATTTTCACTAAATTCAAAGACTTCAGAATTTAATATCCATGTAAAAATTCAAGTCCAAGGTCTTGAGAAATTAAGTACTTGAGAAATTAAAATTGCCTTCTATGATGTAAATGAACTGCGGTTTTGAAGTCAGCCTTATCCACTTGAAGAATAATGACAGTGCAGTATATAAATTTGAGCCAAATAATGAATATGTTTAGGAAGAAGGAATCCGGCCACTTACAATGAAATGGACATGATGGAAGACATGTTTCATCAACTCAGTGAAGCAGATCATGGTTGGTGATGAGATAGTGGGGGAAACATAACAAGATGTGATTTATACTTGGGGTCTGACTAGGATTTAGGGCAAGTTATTTAACCTAATTTCAGTCTCCTAGCCATAAAATGGGATAAAAATATCTAAGATGGTAAGGCAGGAAGTTTCTGTGGGGTAGGAAGGTGACTGACATGGAGTAAGTAGTTGATAAATGTTGGCTATTAGTACTAGGATGTGCCTCAAGCATGACTTCTGAGCAGATGGGTACACATTACGTGAGTATTTTAAGCACTGTCCTTGCATAGGAGAAAGGAAGAGTGATGCCTTGAGCTTATACACACCGATGTATGTGTGTGTGAAGACAGTACCTGAAGCCTGATCCCGTGATGGTAAGTCTGGTGCCCCCTGCTGTACTGCCTCTCTTGGGAGATAGTTCCATGATGAGTGGAGTCAGTGACATGGCATACGTAAAAGGGGTCGTGGACTGTGACAAATCCTTCCCATTGACCACACTCACTTCACAGGCTTGCTCAGGTCCTCTGCCTATGAGAAGAGGATCGAACTGAGGACAGTTCTGCCATCAGGCCCTTATTCATTTCCAAAACTCCCATTTTCAATAACATCTTCCTTTTCCTGTAATCACTTCCAATATACACAGGCTATTTTTCAATTAATAAGGATCTCTAGCAATAGACAAAAAATGTCAAAATTCATGCATGTAGTCAAAGAGAAAACCCCTTAGACCCTTTACTGGAGACTCTTACTGTAGATGATGGTACAAACCTCCCTGTGGTTTCCAGCCCTAGAGGATGCGACACCACAAATCAGAGCAGGAAGGGAGGGAGAACTGGTAAGACACACAGGCTGAGAGCAGCAAGGACTGACAGCTGGAAGTGAGCTAAGAGACAGAAAGAACACAGACACCTGGTACGAAAGTGTACAAAGAAGCAGAGCTGGCATCAAGACAGCCCCAAAAACCTTGACAAATCTTGACAGCACTGTTGCATTAAAAAAAAATCAGCATATAAACTGATGTTGAAATGATAAATAAGCTCATTCATAAAAGTGTTATATTTTCTTCAATATTCTTTGTTTAAGAAGTCAGGGGTGCCTGGGTGGCTCAGTTGGTTAAGTGTCCAACTTCGGCTCAGGTCATGATTTCATGTTTCGTGGGTTCGAGCCCCACGTCTGTCTCTGTGCTGACAGCTCAGAGCCTGAAGCCTGCTTCGGATTCTGTGTCTCCCTCTCTCTTTGCCCCTCCCCCACTTGGACTCTGTCTGACTCTGTCTCCCTCTGTCTCTCGAAAATAAACATTTTTTAAAAAGTCAGAGAAGAAGTAAAAATGTTTATAAAGACTTCCTCAAATTTTGTTAATTTTTTTTAAATGTGTATAAACCATATTTTTTATTCACCTAGAGCATTCCTTTTGTTTCATCTTAAATTTCACTGGATAATTAAAATGTGTTGTGTACTTAAAATACCAGATGTTTAAACTTCACAATAATACGATAACCCAAGAATTAGGGTTAATAATATTTCCACTTAATAGATGCATGAACTGAAATAGAGTTCAGTTACTTAACTGAGGTGACACAGTAAGTGGAAAAATGAAATTCAGGGGCTCCTGGGAGCCCGGGCTCTTAACCACCAAATAAAAATAAATAAGAGTAATAATAATAACAACAGCAAATCACATCTCATGTTTCAGATATCATTCCATCCACTTTACATACATTAACTTATTAAACCTTACAATAATAAAGTAGGAAAATGTGATCATTCTCAGTTTACAGATGAGGAAACTGAGGCACAGAGTAGTTGAATAACCTGCCCAAAGACACAGCTTGGGTTTGAATCTCGGCAATGCATTATCACGGTTTACACTCATAACCATTATACTTTCCTATCTTTAACGGAAATCTAACAGTTCAATAGGAATTAAAAATGTGTTCTCCATTAGGCACGCTCAGTTTACCTGATAAACTGAAAAACCACAATTTATTATAAACAATTTAATCTAGCCCAAAGGTCATGAGTCTTGAAAGACATATAAACCTAGAAAACAAAGTTCTACAGAAATTGTTTAAAATGAGGACAGTCAGAGGCGCCTGGGTGGCTCAGTTGGTTGAGCGTCCAACTTCGGCTCAGGTCATGATCTCACAGTTTGTGAGTTTGAGCCCCACGTCGAGCTCTGTGCTGACAGCTCGGAGCCTGGAGTCTGCTTCAAATTCTGTGTCTCCTTCTCTCTCTGTCCCTTCCCCACTCATGCTCTGTCTCTCTCTGTCTCTCAAAAATGAATAAATGTTAAAAAAATTTTAAAAAGAAATTTTTTAAATGAGGACAGTCATAAAGGTGATTCAATTGCCTCCAAATCTTAGAAGAAATTTAGACTCTGATTTCTTTAACATTAGCCATTTCTCAGAGACTGCCACTCTTTTTTCTGACTACTTACCATTATTACGTGGAGTTTTACATAATAGTGTTGTGTAATTGGATTTAAGCCTGTCAACTGCACATACTGAGCCACACACTAATATAGTTGAGGTCTGTGGATTAAACCCAGTGCCTGTCACAGTCATGGTCTGACCACCACCAAAGCTCCCTAATAAAGAAAAATAAAAGGGAAAAACACAGCTAATGAAATGAAAACCTCCTCTGTGTACATATTTCAAAACCTGAAATGGAAGTAAATTATAATAAATGAAATGATTCTTAGAACTGAAATTATATAGTATATATTATATTAATGCAACAGAATTCCTTTTGATGGTATTAATTTAAAACCTTTACTGAGTAAACATTACATCCTGTCATTTATTTCAACTACTTCTAGGAACTAAAATTTTATTTACCAGAGATGTCAAAAGGAATTTCAGAGTAGTCAAAACATAAATGCAAAATTACTATTTAATTAAGAGTACCTTGATTATACTTTCTTTAACCACTAAAATAATTTTCAAATAGAAAAAAATATTTATGTATTCGTAATTATAGGTCAGTGATGTCTAAATATGATTTTATAAAATTATGTTAACACTAAGAGAAATATAGGCAGTAAATGAATATTTTGAAGTGATTCATTGATACATGCACATGCCTATTTGATGGATAAACCAAACTATCTTCAATGTGTTACAGGAACTACGAATCTTAGCAGTGTTTAAATAATATTTTTTTAAATAAGATTGAGTGTTTACTGAAACAATATAAAATATTTTTAGGTTCCTACACATTCATGGCTACCTTGGCTTGGATGAATATTCTGAATAGTAAGTGGGTACTCGAATACAACTGTGGACACAGCAAAGCCTTTTGTCTTATGATGCATCATGACAGGATAGGTGCCACCAGCATGATCTCCAATGATGCACTGCAATACACTATCATTGACCGTGGTCACATTACACTGGATGTTGTTTATCATCACGGAAATTTCCAAGATATCAATACCAAAATTAGATCCAGTGATTTGAATTTGGGTTCCTGGTGGACCTTTAAAAAAAAAAAAGAAAACAATATATCCAGTACTTATATATGCATTGAAAGATATACTTAATTACTTCCATAAACAAAATAATATCCAGTATTTTAAAGCTTAAAAAATATTAACAAAATACAAAGTTTGGCTATACCATATATTATAATCTATAGTATATTTACTATAAATTATCTCAACATTCATTATTTTCCAGCACATTGTTATTCTGATATTGTTAATGTTAATTCAGGCTACTGTAGAAGAGGGGAAGAGAGAAGAAAAAGATTTAGAATTAAGAAGTATGAATGCCTGGGGCACCTGGGTGGCTCAGTGGGTTAAGTGTCTGACTCTTGATTTCGGCTTAGGCCATGATCTTGTGCTTCATGGATTCAAGAACCACGTCAGGCTTTGCACTGACAGTGTGGAACCTGCTTGGAATTCTCTCTCTCTCCCTTTCTCTCTGTCCCTCCCCTGATCATGCTTTCTCTCTCTCTCTCAAAATAAAAAAAAAAAGTATGAATGTCTGAGCAGGGTGGTGAGTTGGAGTATATCTTATGAATGAGGCTTAGAATTTTTTATTTTTAGTACTTTCCTGATATTGGCAACTCTTTTGAGGATGGATTATTTTTCTTAATTTAAATATTTTCAATATATATACTTGATAAACAAATTATGATAGGTAAGATAGTAAATACAGAAACAAGGAATTAATTTAAAGAATTATAGATGAATGTTGATGCCTTGAATAAATGCACAAAGAACAAAGTACTTCAATCCTTCTTCCTTTTCACAAAAATGCATTAAGGGCATTAAACACATGGAATTTTTCATAGTTCATCCAAATGAATGCCTTCATATTTAAAGAATAAGTGAATAGATATTAACCAACATAACTTGTTACACATAGAGTCATCAAATAGTAGGCTGATTTTAATTCAAGTAGTAATGGTAAAAATGGCCATATAACTGACCATAGTAAAGACCACTGACATTTAAATGGTCATTTTAAAGACCACAGAAATTAATAAGATCTTTCATGTTAGGAACAGTTTTAAGATACAAGCCAAAAAAAATGATTTTTTAGTCTTAAATTTTTAATTTTGTCTAGCATTTTCACCTTTCAAATGGAAGTGTTGTTCTAAGTTTGATCTATTGCCTATCTCTTTGGTAAATAAAGCAGCTCAGTTCTCCCTTGTCTGCAAGTTCCATAACTTCAAATACATTGCTTGAAAGAGACATTCAGGGGTGTCTGGGTGGGTCAGTATGTTAAGAGTCTGACTCTTGATTTTGACTCAGGTCATGATCTCAAGGTTCCAAGAGTTTGAGCCCTGTGCTGCTTGGGATTCTCTCTCTCCCTCTCTCTCTGCCTCTCTCCTTCTCTCTCTCTCTCTCTCTCTCTCTCAAAATCAATAAACTTTATTTTTAATTTTTTAATTTTTATTTTATGTTTTATTTATTTTTGAGAGAGCACAACTGGGGGAGGGGCAGAGAGAGAAAGACAGAGGATTCGAAGCAGGCTGTGCACTGACCACAGAGAGTCTGATGCAGGGCTTCAATTCACAAACCATGAGATCATGACCTGAGCCAAAGTCAGACTCAACCGACTGAGCCCGGCAGGTGTCCCTAAATAAACCTTTTTTTTTTTTTTTTTTTTAAAGAAGGATACACTCAGGCAAAAAGATGGAACAGAAATGGCTCACAGAAATACAAACACATGCCAATATCCAATTCATCATTTGCAATGATTACAAATACATGGGGAAATGTATGTTATTGCTATATTAATGTTCGCTTTAAAAAAAAATTCCTAAATGAGAAAACTTAATGTATCAAAGAAAATTTCACTAGCAAACTTCTCGAAGGGAGAGAATACATCTTACCCAAACCTGGCACATTTTCTGGTAATATAAACTTAAAAAGATTATTTTTAAATAGCCTTTTAAAAGGGTAACATTTAGGGGTGCCTGGGCGGCTCAGTCAGTTGAGCGTCCAACTTTGGCTCAGGTCATGATCTCGCGGTTTGTGAGTTCGAGCCCTGCGTCGGGCTCTGTGCTGACAACCCAGAGCCTGGAGCCTGCTTCAGATTCTGTGTCTCCCTCTCTCTCTGCCCCTCCCCTGCTCATGCTCTGTCTCTGTCTCTCAAAAATAAATAAATGTAAAAAAAAATTTTTTTAAGGCTAACATTTAATTATTTTCTTATTAAAGTTGCCATTCTAAGTTACATTTTATGAATGAATTTATTTAACCTTATCAGGTAGGTACTTGCATGTATAAGGAAACTAATATTTAAAAAAAATTTGTCCAGGGGCGCCTGGGTGGCGCAGTCGGTTAAGCGTCCGACTTCAGCCAGGTCACGATCTCGCGGTCTGTGAGTTCGAGCCCCGCGTCAGGCTCTGGGCTGATGGCTCGGAGCCTGGAGCCTGTTCTGT